>NC_059375.1:36035000-36335000 GCF_019703515.2 Myxocyprinus asiaticus
GTACATTGCTGCATTCATCTTTCCCTCTATCCTGACTAGTCTCACAGTTCCTGCCGCTGAAAAACATCCCCACAGCATGATGCTGCCAGCACCATGCTTCACTGTAGGGATGGTATTGGCCAGATGATGAGCGGTGCCTGGTTTCCTCCAGACATGACGCTTGCCATTCAGGCCAAAGAGTTCAATCTTTGTTTCTCATGGTCTGAGAGTCCTTCAGGTGCCTTTTGGCAAACTCCAGGCGGGCTGTCATGTGCCTTTTATTGAGGAGTGGCTTCCGTCTGGCCACTCTACCATACAGGCCTGATTGGTGGAGTGCTGCAGAGATGGTTGTTCTTCTGGAAGGTTCTCCTCTCTCCACAGAGAAACGCTGAAGCTCTGTCAGAGTGACCATCGGGTTCTTGGTCACCTCCCTGACTAAGGCCCTTCTCCTCCGATCGCACAGTTTGGCCGAGCAGCCAGCTCTAGGAAGAGTCCTGGTGGTTCCAAACTTCTTCCCTTTACGGATGATGGAGGCCACTGTGCTCATTGGTACCATCAATGCTGCAGAAATTTTTCTGTACCCTTCCCCAGATCTGTGCCTCGATACAATCCTGTCTCGGAGGTCTACAGACAATTCCTTGGACTTCATGGCTTGGTTTGTGCTCTGACACGCACTGCTAACTGTGGGACCTTATATAGACAGGTGTGTGCCTTTCCAAATCATGTCCAATCAACTGAATTTACCACAGGTGGACTCCAATCAAGTTGTAGAAACATCTCAAGGATGATCAGTGGAAACAGGATGCACCTGAGCTCAATTTTGAGTGTCATGGCAAAGGCTGTGAATACTTATGTACATAAAAAATAAATTTGCAAAGATTTCAAACAAACTTCTTTCACGTTGTCATTATGGGTATTGTTTGTAGAATTTTGAGGAAAAAAATTAATTTAATCAATTTTGGAATAAGGCTGTAACATAACAAAATGTGGAAAAAGTGAAGCGATGTGAATACTTTCCAGATGCACTGTACATATATGTTGTTCACATATTATTGTAGCCCAGTTTGTGCTGAATACAGTGTTATCAGACTTTAGCCATTAATATGTTTTTAAGCAACTGAAAAAAGCACAAATGTCAAGGCATGTCAAAACTTCTCCAGGGCCCAAAACACCCTCAGACCCCAGAAGGTTAAAGTGTTTATTTTGGGTTTATGCCATTCGTTGGGGTATATTTAATCTGTTTATTTTCATTGTATAATTGTCTTCCTTATTAGTATTTATTTTCCTTTTGTTAATTGTGTGGGTTAATTTTCCTTTTGGTTGTTGCAGAAGCTGAGTGCCCAAGAGCAAGGGGTTGGATTTTTGGTGGTGGTGCTCCATTCCCCTTTTTGCATTGTGCTGTGAACTATCACCTACTTGGAGTGTGTGCACGTGTGTGAGGGTGATTTTGTTTTGTTTTTTTGTCCTATTTTGGGGGCCCATAGTACCCAAATTTAGTCTACTCCCTGCTGGTAAGCCTCAGTTTCATTTTTCTTTAGTTTAGTTGTTGTTTTCTGGACCCACATTTACATCTCCTCTGACATTTATGGCATTTTAATACTATTTTTTAAATATTTTTTGTGTTTTAATAACAGTGATTTTTTGTTCCTATGCTAGCCATTTGAGATGTACCGGACAACTATCCATTGTATAATGTGTTCCCTTAAATAGGGCACATTTTATGGCTCATAGGAATTTTGTAATTTAATAAAAAATCTATTTTCTTGTATGCCTGTGTCTCTTGTTCTACTAGTGGAATAAATCTGTGCGGGCCTTTTTATGGTCTTCACTTACATTAATTAGTATTCTCAGGGTGAAAGGCCCTGGGTGGAGTAGTCGCTGGTTTGAATTTAGAATGTGAATCCTATCCCTCTGTTTCCACAATCTGGCACAGTCAGCAGAGTTTCTACTATTTAGGGCAGAGACGTGGGTGTTAACTTGTGGTGTAAATTGTTAGTGACCATACATTGGTATTCAAAATATTTTTTTTTTTTTTCCTCTCATTTGCTTTATTTATTTATTTATTTTTTAGAAGTAAAACAACAGTGCATATCCTGACAGGAGGGCAGTTTATTGCATATCCTGGTTCTTTGTATGTGGCTTTCCCTGGGTGGCTTCCTGACCTTGGGGTAAGTGGCAGTTAGTAATTATGGAGGAGGAACTTCAGGAGCTTAGGGAACTGTTGGCACAGTTGAAAGTGGATAATGAGTGGCTGCATCAAGAAATTGGCCCTGCTGCATTGCCAGGGCCTAGTACCCTCCCTAGCAAACCCGGTGTATTGCCCGCCATGCCTTAACCCCAATCGGTTGGTGCTGGTGCTGGCTTGCTTGAACGAAAGTGTCCCAAGTTCAATGGCAAGTTGGGCATTAGCGAGTGGATTGAGGAAGCGCAGGCTTGTATTCGAACTTGCCACTTGAACATTTGTGATCAGGCCTTCTTTTTATTTGACCACCTAGCGGGGGAGGCACGGGAGGAGATCCGGTACCATCCTGATAGTGTGCGAAGGGATCCGAAAAAAAAAAAAAATCTTTGCCACTTTGCGTGAAATATATGGGTGTTCAGAGTCTCATGTGTCCTTGCAGGAGGCTTTCTTTTCCAGGAAGCAACAGGAAGGGAAGACTCTGTTGGAGTTCCCCCTTGCCTTAATGAGCCTCATGGAAAAAGTTAAACAACAATCCGATGTTGTGCTGAATGCACCCATTTTACTGTGCCATCAATTTGTAGAACATGTGGCTGACAGTGCTCTTCGGCAAGAGCTTAAACAGTTAGTACGTTGCCAAATGACGGTTACCTTATTAGAAGTACATAGTGAAGTGATTAGATGGAGTGAGAGAGGATGCTTGGGTGTGCGATGGGTCGTAGTCAATCCATTCCATTGTCTTACGGCATCCAGTATGGGGTTCAGGGAGGATCGCACTCTGCTGCCAGTGGCTTTTCAACACCATCTGAAATGGGTGAACTCAGAGGGATGTTGAAAGCGCAGTAAAACCAATTAGATCAACTTACTCAGAGTTTTGCTCTGTTTCAGGAATCTCACTCGCATGGTCGATCCCCTTGTTATGGCCCGGTGATTTGTAGACGGTGCCAACAGCCAGGCCACTTTGCCAGAGAATGTGATGGGAAACTTGCTTCCCTGCGCCCTCCATTTCCATTCCCTCAAATATTGCCTTTGCCTGTGGATGGGCAGCGTCTGGCACGTCTGCTGTTGGAAAACTAGTCCCAACTGAATTGCAGAGCCACAGCTTGTTTGGGGGGACTATTGGCTCAGGTGTGTTAAATAGCTCTAGTCGTTTGCCCCATTTAATGTCATCATGCCCTCATCTTGTGGCTTGTATGGGGGGGGGGTCTCGATACCTTGCTTAATTGACACTAGCTCCTTGAGGTCTGCAATAACTGAAAGCTGTTTACTGGAGTATTTTGAACCATGGGGGCAGGAATGTCTGGGACTTTGCCAGTGGTTGCAGCTTAGGGCGACCAATGGTCTTGCCATTCCTTAAATCAGATATATGGAGTTAGAAATTGAGTTGTGTGGTAAGTTAGTATTAGGATGTGGGGTGTTAGTGGTCAAGGACCCTCCAGTTGGTTTCTGTGCCCAAGTTCATGGTGTTCTAGGGATGAATGTCCTTAGTCGGTGTTACCAGTAACTTTCTGGTTCCTGGTAACACCATCCTATTTAATCTCTAGCCCTCTTTAATCTCTCTTCAGTATCTCAAGCTCCCAGTATTGTAATGCAGGCATTACAGCATTGTCACCAAACTAGTGCACAAACCTCTGGTAAGGTGAGTAAGGTAAGGATACAAAGTCGTAAGGTGTGTCACATTCCAGGCGGCATGATGAAAATGGTAGCGGCAATGTGTTCTGAATGGTGTTCTGGGGATATTGTGTTGTTTGAACCTCTTGATTCAGGCCTACCTGCTGGGTTGCTGGCATTTCCAGCCCTAGTGCAGGTGATTTGGGATGCACCATAGACACATTGCTGTATCCCAGTGTGCTCTTATGTACTTTGATTAATGTCGTTGTGACTAGTCTACCCAGAAGGGTTACGAAGGTTATGACAATGGACACTACTATTAACTCCCATGCCTCACAGACCGAGCCCACAGTTCTGTTGATCTGTTGATTTGACAGCCTTGTTAAGGGGAGAACAAGATCAGGTAAGGGCACTGCTCCGGAAATACCAGTCAGTGTTTTCAGCCCATGAGGGTGATTTGGGGTGTACTAACCTGCTTTCTCACGATATCCCCCTTATAGATGATACCCCGGTCTGGCAAAGGTGTATAGCGGATACAACATTCTGAGTATGACGTGGTTAAGACTCACATTAACCAGCTTCTTGAGGCTCAGGTAATAAGGGAAAGCTGTAGTTCCAATGCTTCCCCTATTGTCCTGGTGAAGAAAAAGGATGGTAGTCTGTGCATGTGCAAAGACTACCATCAACTCAATTTAAAGACTCGGAAGGATGCGTTCCCATTGCCTCGTATTGAGGAATCACTAGATGCATTAATGGGAGCCCGCTGGTTCTCTGCAATGGATTTGGCCAGCGGGTACAATCAGGTCCCAGTCAACAAGAAAGATAGAGCTAAAAATGTCTTTTGTACTCTGTTTGGTCTCTTCGAGTGGAACAGGATGTCCTTTGGGCTCTGTAATGCTCCCAGTACATTTCAACATCTGATGGAGAGATTGTTTGGAGACCAGCAGCAGTAGTCTTTACTTTTATATATTGATGGTATAGTAGTGTTCTCTTCCTCGGTGACCCAACAATTGGAATGACTGGTGGTTGTTCTGAGTCGGCAAAAGTGTAAGGGCCTGAAGGCAAAGTTAGGAAAGTGAGGCCTTCTTTCAACAACAGGTAAAGTATTTGGGGCATATTGTGTCATCTCAGGGGGTGGCCACGGATCCCAGTAAAATTGAGGTTGTGGCACAGTGTCGTTGCCCCACTAGCATTAATTAGCTGCTCTCTTTTCTAGGTTATGCAGGCTATTACCGCTGCTTTGTGGAGGGATTTTCCAAGTTGGCGGCCCCTCTGCACAAGCTGGTGGCAGAACTGTGTGGTAGCCGATCCTGGAAACGAGCAGAGCAGAGCTTTGCTAATGCCTGCACGGCAAATTGCCAGGCAAGCTTTGAGGCCCTGAAGGGTAAGCTCACCACAGCCCCCATACTTGCATATGCAGACTTCTCCCTACCTTTTATTCTGGAGGTTGATAAGAGTCATAAGGTGTTGGGAGCCATCCTTTCCCAGGAACAAGGTGCTGGAGTGAGGCCGATTGTATATGCGAGACGCAGTCTTAGGCCCACTGAGCTTAATGCGTCAACCTATAGCTCTATGAGATTGGAGTTTTTGGCTCTCAAGTGGGCCATGACTGAAAAGTTTCGGGAGTATTTGTTGGGGCACAAGTGTAATGTGTTTACAGATAATAACCCTCTTAGTTACCTGACATTAGCCAAGCTGGGTGCCACGGAACAGCGTTGGGCTGCACATCTTGCCGCTTTTGACTTTGAGGTTTATTATTGATCTGGGAAGCGTAATCGTAACGCAGATGCCCTTTCTAGACAGCCCCCACTGGATAGTGGGGAGGTAAGGGGGCTGCTCCCGATAACTATGATTCCTGACTCTGTAAGGTGAGCAGTAGAGGCCAAGTTGGTTCCTCTGACCACCCCAGCTGTTGTTACCATTTTGCCCAGCCTTTCACCTGTTGATATGAGGGTTTTGCAGGAGTCCGATCCAGTTATTGGGGAAGTACTGCCCTTTTGGAGGCGTAAGGCATTCTCTAGTTATCAGGAGTGTTGGTTATTGTCCAAGGATACAGTGACCTTGCTTCATCAATGGGATCACTTTGTGGAATGTGAAAAGGCCCTTTATCGCCAGGTTTTCTGTCCTGATGGGAGGGAAGAGATCCTTCAGTTGATCTTACCCTCCAGTTTGAGATGTGAGGTTCTGACATGGCTGCACTTGGAGCATGGACACCAGGGTATCAAGTGTACCACCAAATTGGTCCGGCAGAGATGCTATTGGCCAGGTATGTCTGGGGAAGTGGCTCGCTGGTGCCAAGAGTGCAAGCAGTCTCAGCCTGCTAAAGATGCATGCCGGGTTGCCTACAGTTTTATGGGGCATCTGTTGGCTTCAAGCCAAATGAGATCTTGGCTATTGATTTTACTGTCCTTGAGCCTTCTAGTACAGGACTGGAGAACATATTGGTGATGACTTGGTCTTCACCAAGTACACCCTGGCCATTCTAACATGGGACCAATGTGCAGAGATGGTGCAAGGGCTGGAAGTTGAGTGGTTCTATAAGTATGAGGTTCCCACTCTGACCACGGCCGCAACTTTGAATCCACCCTTATTCAGCAGCTCTGCAACTTGTATAAGGTTGAAAAGTCTCATACCACACCTTACCATCTGGCTGGGAATGACCAGTGTGAATGCTTTAATAGGACCCTGCATAACCTCCTGCGCACTCTGCCTCCATCCAGTAAGAGGGACTGTGCAGCCTGCCTCCCTCAAGTATTGTTTAGTTATAACACCACGATCCATCAAGCTACTGATGAGTCTCTGTATTTCCTGATGTTTGGCCAGAAGCCACGTCTCCCAGTTGATTTCTTGCTTGGTAGGGTTCAGGAGACAGTGGCAGGTAATGTGCATGAGTGGGTCCTAGAGCACCAGACTAGGTTGCGTGTGGCATTTGGAGGTGCCTAGGAGCGTTTAAGGGCAGCTGCTGATCACCATAAGGTCCGATATGACCTGCACGTCTGTGATGCACCACTGGGGGAGGGTCAGTTGGTTTATCTCCATGACTATGGCATGAGAGGTTGTTCTAAGATCCATGACCTGTGGAGCCCAGTGGTGTATCAGGTTGTAAGGGCACCCAAAGAGGGGGGCTCTGTGTATACTATCACACCTACAGATGATTTGGGTAAGATTAGGCATGTCCATTGGTCCTTGTTAAAGCCCAAAATCCTGAAGGGCCCCCATTTATTCGGCCCTTTAGAGGACCCCTTAGTTGGATCAGTTTCATCCCAGGAGGTCAAAGAGCTGGAGGAAGGTGATTGGCTGGTTTTGATGCCAGAAACTCCTCCAGTTGTCTCTAGGCGAGTGGTTGATGACCCCCTGAGTTAATTGGTGCCATCTGGTACCTCAGCCGTGGTGATAGGAACCTCCAAACAGCTCCGTGAAGTTGAGGTAAGTGGTCAATCCTTACCTCATTCTGTGTCAACGGCTGTGGCCTCAGTGGGTGAGGGGGTATTACGGCGGTCAAGATGAGTCACGTCTGGTCAGCACTCCAATGTTTATCGTCTTCGACGGCAGTAGGGGAAGGGGGAACTGCGGCTGTGTCCCTTGCTGGGCCAATATCCAGTTCTGTTTCTGCTAATTTTAGGCCTTGGAACTGACTTTTAGTGGTTGACTTTTCTCGATTTATCATCAGGGTGATGATACAAGAGTAGTGTGTAGAATGTGGCAGGGTAGGTTGTAATTCCCTCTTATGATTCACTAGTCATGTGGTATTTTGTTGATCTCACAATAGCCTATCAGCTGTTGGGGGAAGAGTTAGTTTATTATCTCCCAGGAGCCTGGTTAGGCCATGTTTTGTGGAGTGTTTTGAAAGCTGTTTGGATTTGGTTCCTTTGTTTGAGTGTCTTTAATTTTCTTTATGTATCTTTTTCTTATTTTGTATGTTTCTTTGGTTAATGTTCTTAATTGTGTGCTGTGTGTGTGTGTGTGTGTGTGTGTGTACTGGGCATGTTTACATTTGTTAAAGTGCTTATTTTGGGTTAATGCCATTTGTTGGGGTATATTCAGTATGTTTATTTTTGGTGTATAATTGTCTTCCTTATTAGTATTAATTTTTCTTTTGTTAATTGTGTGGGTTAATTTTCTTTTTGATTGTTGCAGGATTTGAGTGCCCAAGAGCAGGGGGTTGGATTTTTGGTGGTGGTGCTCCATTCCCCTTTTTGCGTTGTGCTGTGAACTATTACCTACTTGGAGTGCGTGTATGTGTGTGAGGGTGATTTTGGGGGCCCATAGTGCCCACATTTAGTCGACTCCCTGCTGGAAAGCCTCAGTCTCATTTTTGTTTTGTTTCGTTGTTGTTTTCTGGACCTGCATTTACATCACCTCTGACATTCATGATATTTTAAGACTATTGTTTGATATTTGTTGTTTTAATATCAGTGATTTATTGTTCCTGTACAAGCCATTTGAGATATATCGGACAATTATATTTTGTATAATGTGTTCCCTTAAATAGGGCACATTTTATGGCTCATAGGAATTTTGTAATTTAATAAAGAATGTATTTTCTTGTATGCCTGCGTCTCTTGTTCTACTAGTGGAATAAATCTGTGTGGCCTTTTTATGGTCTTCACTTACATTAATTAGTATTCTCAGGGTGAAAGTCCCTGGATGGCGTAGTCACTGGTTTGAATTTGGAATGTGAATTCCATCCCTCTGTTGCCACACTAGAATACTTCTAAACGTTTACAAAATGTTTAGCAGATTAAAATATACAGTCTACCTCTTCCTGGAAAACGGACCAAAAATATTAACGACTCATCTTGAACTACACTACACAGATTTTTGTCTAATCCAATGCTCTCAAGAATGAAAATGTTCCTCCCCCTAATACCACTTGCAGCCGACTTATGGCTTTGACGTAACTAATGGTTATTGACTATTTTAACCCTTTAGAAGAGAATCAGAGTCAGAGTGAGTTTTATTGCCAAGTATGCTTACACATACAAGGAATTTGTCTTGGTGATAGGAGCTTCCAGTGTACAACAATACAAAAACAATACAAAAACAGCAACAAGGCATAGATAATAATAAAAAATAAAAAATAAAAACTAATTATACACATACGTACATACACACATACACATGGGTAGTGCAAATCTAATACAATCTGTTATGTACAGTGCAAATGTTTTTTATTTTTTTTTATTTTGCTGACCCATTCCTAACAGACCCATTCCTCATAAATCCATTGAAAATCTCTACCAAATGGTTGTATATAGTCAAAGGGGAGCCCTTTGTTATGTCCCATCTAAGCTACCTGTTTTCTGTCTTGGAAATATGTCAACACAGGAAAGAAAGCATTCCAGGCAATTTCATGGGGTCTTTTAGTGGCAGCTTTGTCATATTTCAATTTTAACTTTATTTTTAAGGGAATGATTGAGACCACTGCAGCTATCTGTTTCTTAGAGAATCAGGTTGCTTAAAACAGATGAGCCAATATATATATATATATATATATGAATTGAAATATCACTTGGAACTAGGAAGACGATAGGTACAAGGATAAATACAACAATGAGACAAATGTACATCCTAATATAGACGAGACTAAACAACGAGTGAAGAACCACGAGGGAATATATACAAACACAGGAACAAACACAGGAACAAACACAATACAAGGTACAGCTGGGAACATGGTGAAAGTAGTGTTGATAGTGCATGCTGGGAAATACTGGTGTAACCTGTAACCCGGGCACCTCGAAGCCCGTCCGGGGTTCCTGGCGGCCGGCAGGCAGGCAGGCGGTGCCGCCTTCCTGTGGGAGGATCTTCTTCTCAAAGACCGGCATATATGGGCTCCGATGGTGGGGGAGCCAGGGCCGGCACCACAGGAGGATGGCCCTGGCAAGAGGCAGATGGGGCGCGGGACTTTGGAGGCCTATAGGCGATGGCCTCCGTCTGCTTCTTCACTGTCGTGAACTGGTGAGCGAAATCCTCGACAGTGTCGCCAAAGAGCCCCCCCTGGGATATGGGCGTATTGAGAAAGCGGACTTTCTCTGCGTCACGTATCTCCACAAAGTTGAGCCACAGGTGCTGCTCTTGGACCACCAAGGTGGACATTGTCCAGCCCAGCGCATGCACTGTGACTTTCATTGCCTGTAAAGCGAGGTCGGTCATAGTGCACAGTTCCTGCATAAGCCCTGGGTCGGTCCTACCCTCGTGCAGATCTTTGAGCGCCTTGGCCTGGTGGACCTGCAGTATGGCCATGGCGTGCAAGGTGGAAGCGGCCTGACCCGCGACATTGTAAGCCTTTGCCAAGAGTGACGAAGAAAACTAACACGCCTTGGAAGGGAGCCTTGGTCAGTTCCTCCAGGTGACTGCACCCTGCAGGCACAAATGCACTGCGACGGCATGCTCTACCTGGGGAAGCTCAACATATCCCTTAGCCGCTCCGCTGTCGAGGGTAGTTAGGGTGGACGAGCTGGCGAAGGGTGTACGGGCAGAGAAAGGTGCCTTCCATGACTTTGAGAGCTCCTCGTGCACTTCCGGGAAGAAGGGCACTGGGGCTGGGCACGGCCGTGAGTCACACTCCGAGCCCAGAAACCAATCATCTAGCCGCGAATGCTCAGGGCAGGGCGGAGGGTCCACTCCAGCCCAATGTTCGTGGCTGCCTGGACAAGCATGGCTGCCAACTCAACGTCTGCCTCATCCTGAGCTCTACCATCCGAGAGCGGGAGCTTAGATGATTCGTTCACTTCCGAAAGTAGAAGCCCACCCTCTGATGCTGCAACCGATAACTCATCCTCGTTGTGAGCCCCAAAGGAGATATTAAATCTGCCCTGAGGCGGACCGCCTACCTTGCTCGTGAATGAGCATGGTGGGGGCTGGGATTGAGCTGGCAGAAATTCTCCCATATCCACATCCAGATCGCCCACGGTGCTCGCCGATGCAGCCGCCTGAGTATCAATGCAGGAAAGACTGGGTTGGGAAGCAGCTGCGGTGGCTCTCCGCTTCACAAATAAGGAAGAGAGCCACGACCGCAACGTTCTCATGGGCATGTTCTCGCAGTGAGAACATGACCCCTCCACGAAAGCTGCCTCGCCGTGCTGACAACCCAAGCATTCGAGACAGATCTCATGGCCATACGGTGGGGAGAGATAATGGACACACCCAATAGCACTAAGGCAAAAGGACGCCTTTAAAAAGACGGCAATCATTTGAGCGAGCTCTTTTAGAGAAAATATACTCTTTTGGAATATACTCTTTTAACATATGTGGACTCAGCCGCCGAAGTGCCCAGGGGAAACACAACACTCAACCATGCGAGGGCGACCGCTGATATGCACCGTAAATTCCAGCAGCAAGGAATAAGGTGACGGGACGAACACACACACACATGCGCTCGGCTCCGAAGAACAAGTCTGAATGAGTGCTGCATGCCATCTCCTTTTATACCCGTATGTCCAGGGCGGAGAGTGGCATGCAAATTCCACTCGCCAATTTTCATTGGCCTTTTCTGAATAAAGCAAAGGTGATTGGGACTCTCAAGAGCGAACCCCTAGTGTCAGTACATCGACACAATGTCGAGTGAGTGACAGACAGGGAACTAAGAGTCTGTGAACATGAAGGAATGGTGACATGAAGGGATGTGACAGATACAGTAAGAAGAGGGAGTGTATATGCAAAAATAATCATATGTCCCTGCTTGTAAATTCTACACCATTATCAGGCCAAAATTATCTTTCTCCATTGACAGCAATTCAAAACTTTGAGAAGAATGGGAATGCTAATGGTTAACCTTGGTATGACTTACTCATTGGGCCAGAGCGAGAGGGGGCCCATTCAAAACATTTTGTCCTAGTGCCCGTGAATTAAAACAACTAATATTCAGAAAGTATCTAAAGCACAATAGTCCATATAATGTTTACAGAAACTAAATCTTTTCATCCAATGCCACATCATTAAATTATCTATTGCTTCACCCAATATACTCTACATTAAAGTGTGAACCCCACTTTCTAAATGTCCTACTCTCATCAGGCTGCCTTTTCCCTTTCTTTCTTTTTCCCTTTTGGGAATGATGACACGGGGCTTGGCAGGAAAATGATTGAGCACTGCCGGGGCCTGCAGGGGAGAGATAGCTGAGCAAGTTTCATCCCAGCTCTTAGGAGTCTCCAGGCAATGAAGAACAGGCATGAGAGAAGATAGAGAGAGAAAGAGAGAATGAAGGAGAGGAAAAGAGGCAAGGGAGAGATGGACACACTATACACCCAATATCCCATAAAAGCTAATTAATATGAACCACTGACATAGAATAAAGGGGTGTGGGTGAACTGTCACACCCCAGTGATGCATCTGTTGTTTATAAATTTTTTAATCAACACTGAATACAAGTGAGTTTGAGATACCAGCTGGTAAGGCAATGGCATGACTTTGAGTCTGTCATACTTAGACAAAAAACTGAAGTCCCCCCTCCGTTGTACAAGTTGGTAACACACAACTAGTTTTTCGCAATCTCCTCTACATTTACATTTATTTATTTAGCTATCGCTTTTATCCAAAGTGACTTTCAAAATTAGGAAGGATACAACATAAGCATTCATAAGGAGACTGTAACACGAAAAGTGTTGCATTACCAAGTTTCAATTACATCAGAAAACGATACTAGCCAAGACAGAGATTAGAGTGCAACAAAAAATTATTTTTAATTATTATTATACATTTTAAACTTGAGTGTATGGTCATGTGCTCATGAAAAGTTTACATGGATAGAGTTGGGAAGGTTGTTCCATCATCAAGTTACAATGAAGCCAAAAGTCCAGGAAAGAGATTTGGTGCCTCTTTGGGTTTTATACAACAAGGCGCAGCTCATTTGCAGAGCACATCCTTCAGATGGGAACGTAGCTCTGCAGGAATAATTTTAGGTAAGCTGGAACAGACCCAGTGACTGTTCTGTATACCAGCATTAGAGCCTTGAAGTTACCGAGCCCAGCAGTTACAGAAATACTCAAACCAGCCTGACTGGCACCAACAATCATCCATGCGATTATCTAATCAGTCAACCATGTGGCAGCAGTGCAGTGCATAAAATCATTCAGATACAGGTCAGGAGCTTCAGTTAATGTTCACATCAACCATCAGAATGGGGAAAAAATGTTATCTCAGTAATTTCAACTGTGGCATGATTGTTGGTGCCAGATGGGCTGGTTTGAGTATTTCTGTAACTGCTGATCTCCTGGGATTTTCATGCACAGCAGTTTCTAGAATTTACTCTGAATGGTGCCAAAAAAAAAAAAAAAAAAAACGTCCAGTGAGTGGCAGTTCTGTAGACGTAAGTGCTTTGTTGATGAGAGGGGTCAACAGAGAATGGCCAGACTGGTTCGAACTGACAAAGTCTATGGTAACTCAGAAGAATAGCATCTCAGAATGTCATCTTATCTTTACACAATATAGGCAGGTGGTTTTAATGTTGTGGCTGATCAGTGTGTGTGTGTGTATATATATATATATATATATATATATATATATATATATATATATATATATATATATATTATAAGCCTATGAGTGAGTCCAAATACTTTTGTTTTTCATGGATTAGGCAGGAAAATATCTGAGCCCAGAGGCCTATCACTTAAAGTAGTTCAAATGTTGAAATTACAAAAAAAAAAAAAAAACAGCTGGTTAATTTAATCCCAAACCAAACTCCAAGCGTACTTCCTCCCCAAACGAATCCAAATAAGCTGTCCTCACATCAATAAAATATCAAAGATGATGGTGGTGTCCATGGAAGCCTCCATGAATGCAAGGCCATACCCAGCTGTCATGTCATGTGCCATCCTAGTCTGGGTCTTTGTGACTGATCCTATCCTGAAATGCATGGAGAATTCAGAGGCCATGCTTGTGGCATGCCAGCCATGCATGATATGCAGGAGCCTGGGAGACTTGGCCAGTGGCAGCCCATGCATCTAGGCCTTCTATGCGACTTCAGTGTCATAAAAAAAATAAATAAAAAAAAGTATTTTACTCACCATCATGTTGTTCCAAGCCAATATGACTTTCTGTCTTCATTGGAACACAGAATAATATGTTAGGCAAAATGTTAGCCTCTGTCACTATTTAATTATATGGAAGGGAAAAAAGAAAGTGAATGGTGAGGTTAACATTCTGGAAGGCTTTGCTGGCCCTGAGAGTTCACCACTGGACTTGGCACAGATATTGGCGGCAGGACAGTTGTGTCTAGATGGAACAGGTGGTGTAGCATTGGGCTCAAAAGCCCCCCATCCTCACCCCACTCACCCCGTATCCCTCCATCCTCATGCTTGGCAGACTCTGAGAACAGGTGCGACAAGGCACAAAGGGTTCAGCGCAAAATCCGAGATTAAAGAGGCTCTAATGAAGATTTTTATTATCAACACTTCATGATGGCCATGCTGTGCGACCATGAGGTTGTTTTACAACCCTACACAAACAGTGTTCAATGTCCCCTTTGCAGCCAGAGCCAAAAAACAGGCGTGTCAGCTTGGATGGCTCTCTGTAAGCAATAACCAGATGGAATCTCTTTAAAGAAGAGACAGTGCTTGCACAAAGGAAATCCATGCAGACACGTTGGGCTCCCGTCATACTGTAGATTCTGATTGCTGTGACATTTCTCGGCCCAACCAGTATCAATTAACTCTATCACCTTGCCTGACTGTCAAGGTCACTTGGACTGCATGAAGAGTGACATGGCAGAAAGTTCATGAGAATGAAAACTAATTGGCAACATGTCCAGAGAGCACTCTCACTTTCTGTACTGTCATTGTACAGGTAGTGGGAGAATAATCTATCATTTGCAGCTTAATAGAATATACTTTTGGCATTGAATTGGTATGTTTTAAAAAATATTAATTGCGAGCTTTTTTACGATCATGCAGAACAGTTCTGTGCACAGTGAGTAATGGTTCCAGGAGCATTTCCACTTGATTACGGTTCAGTACGGTGCTATTACAAACCATTTCAGGCCCGAATTTCTCAGCACGGTTAGCTAACCGTACTCAGGAATGAGAACTGTGCAGGTGGAACGGATTTAGTAACATGGTGACTCACGATGGATGGTCACTTGCCCAGTCAGTCCACCTTAATCCTGATTTTTCAGCACTACAATGGAAAAGAAACGTAACCATGCAAACGAGCCCAGATCGGTACAGATACGGCACATGTTGAAAAAGCACCTATAGATAAAACTTGACAGAACCTCAGCAGTTCTAGGGCCATACTCATGAAACTCTTCTTAAGAATAATACACCTTAAGAAAGTTCAGATCAATTATAACAAGATCGTAAGAAGGTATCTAGCTAAACATTGATGGTTTAATAAAAAAATATAAGATCAGTCTTTTTTTAGCCCCTTTTCTCCCAATTTGGAATGCCCAATTCCCACAAATTGGTAGGTCCTCATGGTGGCGTCATTACTCACCCCAATCCGGGTGACGGAGGACAAGTCTCAGTTGCCTCCGCTTCTGAGACAGTCAATCCGCGCATCTTATCACATGGCTAATTATGCATGACACCGCGGAGACTCCGTATGTGGAGACTCATGCTACACTCCGCGATCCACGCACAACTTACCACGTGCCCCATTGAGAGTGAGAACCACTAATCACGACCACGAGGAGGTTACCACATGTGACTCTACACTCCCTAGCAACCGGGCCAATTTGGTTGCTTAGGAGACCTTGCTGGAGTCACTCAGCAGACCCTGGATTCGAACTCATGACTCCAGGGGTGGTAGTCAGCATCAATACTCGCTGAGCTACCCAGGCCCACTAAGAACAGTCTTAAGAAGTCTTTTCAGGAATACACACTATTCTTATCTTTTTCTTAAGTTAGAAAATAAGAACAAATTGTTGATGATAAGAATTTTCTTCATAACCATTCTATGTTTCGCAACATTGTAACCACGATTTTCATTGTAATAAAAAAAAAAAAAAAAATGTGTTGCCGGAGGAAAATCAACAAAAAAGCTGCAAATATTCTGTCCGAAATGTCAGTTACTCAACTTGTGGCTTTGTTTGTAGGTTGTTTTCTCTGAAAAATGTGAACACAGTGAAACATTGCTCTGTTTGTTTGAGCATCCACACAAGCCCAAAAATATACATTTTGGCTCAACCAATGGCGTGAGTTCTGGGAGGGACCATATGTTTGAACATCCAGAGGAAGACGGGGGAAGTGTTTGTGAAACCTGTCTAAAAAAATGTAGGGGTAAGTTCATTAAACAGATGCGGCACTTTTGCACGTGGTATTTTAGCGCAAAAACCTGCGTCTTCTTCACTAACCACCCACAATATATTTTAGCAGACGCAATCAGCATAGAAATTGCACTGGGTCTTGAATATTTAATTGTTAAAAGTCATTAAAAGTCGATGTCATTCCTTTTCATGCTAACACTCCTCATTTCTATTTAAATAAGGCTCATTGTAGATTGTGCTTCATTCACAAAAATTGCCTGGTGCAATTTAGATCGCGTTATTACCGCAAATTAAAAAATGAAATAAAATATATATATATATATATTTTAAGAGATGTTTGTGAACATTTTCAACCAATCATATCATCAGTAATTAATTAAATAATGGTCAAATGAGGGAGAAAAGCGTTATAACGGCATATATGCAGATTTAAGAGATGATTTAGGTGTCTGGATCACAGTGATGCTGTACAGTCTGTGGCATCCTCAGCTATATAGCACTCAGAATCTGCCCGCAAGATCGGAATTGTGCGTGTAAATGTGTTTCGCAGCAATTTTGTGGCCGCGTTTGTGCCTGATCTGCAGAATATCTTTAGTAAACTGGTCGCTATACGAGCACAGAAAGCCTGCCAAATAAACAGCACTTTTACCGGCCGCAATTCATTCTTAGTGAATTTGCCCCTTAATATTTTTACAATTTTGTTTGGTGCCCCTAGTGGATCAGAAATGACATAATTTATCTTTAAATAAGTTAGAAAAGAATGCACCACAAAAAACTGATTAGGTAGACTATATTACTAATATGTACACTCACTGAGCACTTAATTTGGAACACCTGTACACCTACATATTCATGCTATTATCTAATCAGCCAATCATGTGGCAGCAGTGTGATACATAAAATCATACAGATACAGGTCAGGAGCTTCAGTTAACGTTCACATCAACCATCAGAATGGGGAAAATATGTGATCTCTGTGATTTCGACTGTGGCATGATTGTTGGTGCCAGACAGGCTGGTTTGAGTATTTCTGTAACTGCTGATCTCATGGGATTTTCACACACAACAGTCTCTTGAGTTTTGCCAAAAAACAAAACAAAAAAAACATCCAGTAAATGGCAGTTCTGCAGACGGAAATGCCTTGTTGATGTGAGAGGTCAGTGTAGAATGGCCGGACTCGTTCGAGCTGACAGAAAGGCTATGGTAACTCAGATAACCACTCCACAGTTGTAGTGAGCAGAATAGCATCTCAGAGTGCACAATACGTCGAACCTTGAGACATGTGGGCTACAACAGCAGAAGACCATGTCGGGAACTTTATTAGGACCATAGTGTTCCTAATAAAGTGCTCAGTGGGTGTATTTTTATTTCCATTGCGGAAAGTTTCTTGGTCGCTAAAAGTTTAGGTAATTAATTTCTCACTTTTTTTTTTTTCGTGTGCATGGTGCCATACAAGCTCCTGTGTTGGTTTATCTACAGATCCTGAGGTGAACCTAATCAGGTGCTGAGGCAAGGTACTGTTTTCCATGGCATAGTACAGTAATTGGATCTGTGATTTAAGAGTTGGAAGAAAAACTAATTGCAAGAGTTTGTCTTCACCTCTCCTCTTATTTGCCTCCTACAACACTGATATTTCTTACAACTGCCAAAGAACTTAGGGTTGTAAAGAAACAGACTGGTTTTCCACCTTGTGAAACAGCAGCTGATTTTATTGCTTATTGAAGTCTTGGTGACCACAGGCAAACAGGTCTGAATGAAAAGGTCAAAAAGCAATTATTCGATTTAGGATGACATTTGGATACACAACGGCCAAATAAGCATTGATTGGAGAGAGAAAGGCCCATCGGGGTGTATAAAAAGGAAAGCTGTTGACAAGTGTGAGCTCACAAAGTAAATAGGTGAGATCTCGCGCAGCCGCTTCAAATACTGTTCTCTGCTTTCTCAAGTCCTGCTGACATTTTCCCCATCTATGCGCTGGAAGTGAGAAATAATCTGGACCAATCGATTCACTGCTGGCGCTGTTGTTTTTGTGGTTTCGCCTTTCGTCAGTTGGGAGCCAAGGAAAACTCAAGCTTGGGGAAAAAAAGTCTTATTAATGGGTACATCAATACATGCCGTACGTACGTTCTGTGTTGTCCTCGATCTCTCATTCCTTTTCATTGTTTCGCTTTTTCACGCTCTTGTTCCTGTTTACTGACTGGCAGCTCATCGAAGCTGCAACATGCAACAGCATTCAATACAAACTCTACACGTGAGAAAATATTTTTTATTTCTTCTGTACCTGAATGATGTGACCGAGTTAAAAGATGAAGCATTGTCTGAAATTGTCTCCTCTCATTAGCTACAGATAAACATGGATATGGACACTCTAGAGATACAAAAACCAGTTACAGGGTTGCAACAAAATTTGACCAATAAATTCCATGATTTTCCAGGGTTCCAACACTTTTTGACCAATAGATATCCATGACTTTTCTGGCCTTTTGTGTTTACCACATATACATAAATAAATAAATAAATAAATAAATAAATAAATAAATAAATCATTTTGATTCAAAACAATTCACTAATGAAGCATTGAGACCAATTCAACACTTTGGAAAGAACTTACTCAAAAGAATGACTCACTCATAAATCGGACATCACTATAGCTTGCGAGCAAGTTTTAGTCTACATGGGAGAAACCAAAAGCAAAATCTAGCTGATTAAAGATTTCAGAGCAGATCATAACATATCAAGAAAAATACATTTATATTCTATAAATGGTACTATTTTACTGATTTCTACTGTTTGTTTTTTTTTTCAGGCCTTGTAAAAACCCTTTTTGAAATTCTCAGTTTTTTCTAGGTTTTCTATGACCATGGGAACCCTGGTTTTCCATGACCTTTCCATTTGTTCGTGATAACTGGATAACTATTTTTTTAAACATTTGATAGCGATCCCTCACAAAGAGCAATTTCTAGCCAATGAACTGCTGTATTTTACAGCTCAGATTAACTAGATAAATTTAAACTCAGTATAGAAATGTCCATAACTATTAACTAATTAAGTAATTGATTAATTTACTTTTTTTTTTCTTTTTCTTTTTTCATTACCATAACTTTTCCAGGCTTGGAAATAACACAGGAAATTACCACGGAAACCCTGCAGTTATAACTACAAACCACAACTGTTGCCCATATATGCCATCATTGAACAAAACTTTTAGACTGAGGTACATAATATCTTAGATCAGTTTACTAACAGAAACTTAACTTCACAACTAATGATACGGTAGAGGGGAAATGATATTGCTCCATGCCTGTCAGACTGCTTTTGTCAGACCAGAACTACAGAAGGCAAGCCAGGTGGTAGAGATGGTCTGGCAGAGTGGGTCATGCCAACACACAGGGGGCCTGCTTACAGAGCCCATGCCAGGACTTTTAGTCTGACCGCATGCCTGGCACCAGTTCCCATGCATGTGGCAGCTAGTCCCCGCAGGGCAGTGTGTATTAGGTTGGCATGTCGTTGATGTGACATGGTGCAAGGACAACTGCTGAGGGTACGGTTGCTCCAGATAGCTGGGATTTTTGGTGTGCCACTGCTACCGGTCCTGCTCAACCCACTCCGAACGGGACTCGAACCGGCATCTAATATATATATTAGTTGTTGATACTCCCCGTTTAAATACACTATTCCTTTTTTTTTTTTTTTTTTTACTATATAAAAGGCCCCCTTCGATCTGAATGAACAGTTCTTGGCCAGAATATCCTATAAGATGCAGCAGATTTAATACTGGCAGTCAATGCATTGGCTTGTGAGAAAAACTGCCTTTGTCTTGTGAGAGTGACAGGGCAATACTGTCTTGTCGAGCAGGTACTGTGAAAAGCATAGAGCATAACTGCAGTATCGGCGTACCGGTGAGTACCGGCCCACTTTGCCGCCACTCAAAGCCTTAGAAGCAGCAGGAAGACTTGATCGAATGTGGAAGCTCCTGCTGTGGCAGAACAGCACCATCCAAGTGAAACCAGGATTGTGGGCATGAATACAGTCTGTCTGCACATGCCAAACATGAGGTTTCTGCTGTAATTGATGTTTTTGCACTTAAGCCCTATTCGGATGGCAATTATTTTAAATGGGGACATAAGGGGATAGTCAGTGATTTTATTGCCGTCCGAATCCAAATGTCTGTGTTTTTCTCCCACCTCCCGCAAGAAAATTCCCAGCCAAATTACCTACTGTTTTTTGACAAACACCAAGGTCGTGTGGTAATTTAATTACCGCCCAAATCCACATCTCTGAGTTTATAATCAAAAAGACATTTTGGAAATCATTTTTGACCACTGCTAAGAGCCGTACGTTTGCGCTGCACGTGGTAACAGCTCTGGTGGTAATGGACAGTTGTGAAAGTTGGAGGATTGTGTAACAGAAATTTTTGAAATAATTCACAATAATAAAATTATGTCACCGCTCCACCATAGTGAGTGGGATCTCTTAAGTAGAAGGGAAAGTAAAACGAGTGCCAGATCACATAAACTTTTTAAATGGTCTATTAATATGGCAGCAACGTAATAAAATTTTAATATCACATTTTAATGTAGAAACATTTACTAAATACATTTATGCATAGGGCTTGC
This sequence comes from Myxocyprinus asiaticus, assembly GCF_019703515.2. Taxonomy (NCBI): domain Eukaryota; kingdom Metazoa; phylum Chordata; class Actinopteri; order Cypriniformes; family Catostomidae; genus Myxocyprinus; species Myxocyprinus asiaticus. The sequence continues at coordinate 36,055,594 of NC_059375.1, forward strand.
ATGACTACTCGTTTAAACGGGTCGAGTAATCCCAGAAAAGTTGATGGGTTAATGTCTATCTTATTTAAAAGGTTTAATTTCCACCTCCACTTTTTAAACACTGACAGATAATTCCAAATGATGTCTGTCATTTTGAAACATAAAATATAAGAAAACCATTTTTAACATATCTCCTCAAATTTTTACTGTCCTTGATATGTGCGACTTTTATATCTCCTTGCATGCGCTTAGGAGAGAGCGCGCAAGCGGCGCAACTGAGGTGATGTGGGTGACTAAACGTGCATCACCACAAATTTATTTGGCTGTGTTGTTAAACAGTCTTGTCCCTACAGTTTCTTGATTCGTTTAATTGCTCTTCGCAAGAATTTTGACTTTCTCCGTATGTGAAAATGTACACAGTAAATGTCTGCAGCGCATTGCAGCAAAGTTCCCTCATGCTTTAAAAAAATATATTTTCACTTTAACGTAATTCCAAACATATATAAACGCAAATACAGAGGACACAGTTTGTGGACTGATGAATTTTCCATATAACAAGCGCAACTGCAATCATGTGATCGACGAAAATTCTCGCTCGTCCCCCTTGATTTAGTTGTCATCTGAACGCATGAGTTATATCACAGTGGAGCCATGAAAAATTACTTTTACAGATCTCACCCTGAGAAACAATTGCCCTCCGAATAGCGCTTTAGACACTGATGTGATATGAATTACATCATACCTAAGGAACATTAAAATGCTAACAAAGCTTTCACAATCCAAACAGCCCCACTCTCCATCATTCTTTTTGTTGGCTCTATCTTCAGCATATTGTGAGATAATAGCATAACCTGCTTTTTTAAAATAAATGAAACACAATTTTCATACTTGGCTCCTAAACTATGGAATAGTCTCCCTAACACTGTTTGGGATGTAGACACAGTCACTCAGTTTAAGTCTAGACTAAAGACTCATCTATTTAGCCAAGCATACATCTAATTTATCCTTCAACTCACAACTAGGCTGCTTTAGTTAGGTCTGCCGGAACCAGAAAAATCCAACATGATCTATAACTCTGCATAAATTTGAATGGCATCTACACTAATATTATTCTATTGTTTTTCCATGTCTCAACTTCATATCCCGAGGTTACCAGAGCCTGCCAGATCCAGCTCTGTTCCTGCTTGGTGTCGGACTCCACTGCTACGTGTCGCTGAGAGATGACGACAAACTACAGCTGGTGCTAGCCAGACATCACTTCAGTTTTTTTGACTTCAGAGGATGAAGTGATGCCAACTCCAACTGTAAAACATTGGATACTTCATATGCCACTGCCTGAACCTTGGACTTAGGACAGACCCCACCGAATCTCACCGAAATGACCTGCAGGTTGAACTGCGATGCACCTCATCATTTATCTCTGCCTGCATCACCTTTTGTCTATTGATGGACTACACTCTTGAAATGGAATACATAGACTATCATTTAATTGTCAACAAAAGCCTTAATCAGCCAACTAACAAAGGGCAATGCATCTATGTAAACGTCTGCAGTTAATCCAGGATGTACTTCAAAGACATTAGTCATTAATCTTAAAGTTCATTAAAAAAAAAAAAAAATTCCTTTTATTTTTAAAACACTGGACCTTAACGCTTACTTAATTTACAAATTTAAAACCATGACTTGTACTGCACACAAATAACTAATATTGGCATTATATTCATGTTGTTTAGCCAGAGGGGAACTGGCCCCCACAGTGAGCCTGGTTTCTCCCAAGGTTATTTTTTCTCCAATTACTTATGGAGTTTTGTGTTCCTTGCCACAGTTGACTTCAGCTTACTTAATAATACAATTATTATTTAATTATTTAATGTCTATACATATTTTACAATCATATTTAATAAAACTACACAATGATCACTGTAAGACATTATATATATTACAGTTTCATTTTTATTTTATTTTTTTTATTTTTTATTATTATTTATTTATTTATGCATGACTTCCTGTAAAGCTGCTTTGAAATGATGAGTGTTGTGAAAAGCGCTATACAAATAAAAATGACTTGACTTGACTTGAGACTTCAAGAGCATTGGCAAGTGATGGCCTGCTTAATGAATTGACTAGACTGGATTAAGTCCCTGTCTTGCTACTTACAGTAAACACAGCCAGTGTAGAAAGGAGGCTATTCTACTATGAAACTTGCGAAAAGAAGTGTTTCTGGAATTAATCTGTTTTTGACATTAGTAATAAAGGATTTATAACATATCTAACATAAAATGTATTAATATCCTGATTTATAACATGAAAGACAGCAGACAGAGTTAAAAAAAAAAAAATATATGTCCATGTCATTCTTTTAAGAGCTTTACAAACACACACAGACACACACACACACACACACACACACAGTGGACTGTGCCAGTAACACTTTTGCTTTGTCAGTAAACAGTCGACCGTCCTTGTCAGTAAAATGTTTATGTTGTTGGCACAGACGAGCGGGGCTGGCAGTGAGGCCCTGGACTCACTGAGAATGGACTCGGAAGCCTTCAGAGACACACAAATAATGACAAAGCGAGGAGAGAATAATTGGTGTCACTTTACTAAAACATTCTATCATGCAGTGTCTATTCTGGAACCATAAGCACAGATCAGCTAGCAAGTGGTGCAGATCAACTAGCAAGCATCTGTATTACTACTGATAATATTTAGGGATAGGTGCTTAAACTAATCCTGCACCATTTGTGCTACAGATATGAATGATACCTCAAATGGTGCTGCTTGATGAGGGGAGGTGTGCTCTCTTATCTAAGATTAGATTTACAATTTTTGCCCTGTGGACAGTAAAATGGGCAAAAAATTATACAGCATTGATAAAGGGACCACAGACATCTCTAGGGACCAGAATATCATATTCTTGAGACTTGGGGTTGAGACTTTAAATACAGATTACTTTCATAACAATAGTTTCAATCCAAATTGTGAAATTAATTTATGCGGACAACTGTAATATCGCAAAAACTGTTTGCGAATAAAACATAATTTCCATCCCATGTGTTTAAAAGAACTATATATATATATACAACCCAATTCCGAAAAAGTTGGGACAGTATGAAAAATGCTAAGATAAACAAAAAGGATTGATTTGTAAATTATATTCACCCTTTGCTATATTGAAAGCACTACAACTACACATTATATGATGTTTTTCCTTCATTGTTTGAAAATATACAGTCATTTCAAATCAGATGATTGCAACACGCTCCAAAAAAGTAGAGACAGGGGCGATTTAAGACTAATAACAATTTTATGAGTTGAAATAACAAGGCGAATTGAAACAGGATATGTTAAACAGGTGAGGCAATTGTGTCATAGGGAGCCTCCAAAAACAGCCTAGTCCTTCAAGAGCAAAGATCATTTGAGATTTGTCAATTTGCAAACAGATGCTTCAGCAAATAATCCAGCACTTTGAGAACAATGTTCCACAAAGACAAACTGGAAGGATTTTGGGCATTTTACCCTATATAGTGCACAATATAGTTAAAAGATTCAAGGAACCTGGTGTCAAATCTTGGCACGTAAAGGGCAAGACGATAACCACTTCTGAATGACATCACTGTCTTAAAAAACATCATTCATCTGTAATGGATATCATGAACATGGGCTTGGGATTACTTCAGTAAATTATTGTTAGTCAACACCATTCACCGCTGCATCCACAGATGCAAGTTAAGACTTTACTATGCAAAGCAGAAGCCCTACATCAATACTGTCCAGAAGCGCTGCCAACTTCTCTGAGCTCGGTCTCAATTTAGATGGAACATAGAACAGTGGAACTGTGTTTTTTGGTCTGAAGAGTCTACATTTCAAAAAGTTTTTGAAAAACGAAGTCGTTGTGTTATCCGGGCCAAAAAGGAAAAGGACCATCCAAGCTGTTATCAGCATCAGGTCCAAAAGCCAGTGTCTGCATGGGCCAGGGGTGTGTCAGTGCCCATGGCGTGGGTAACTCGCACATCTGTGAGAACACCATGAATGCAGACAGATATGTACAAATTTTGGAGCAACATATACTGCCATCCAGCACCGTCTTTTCCAGGGAAGTCCCTGCATTTTCCAGCAGGGCAACTTCAAACCACATACTGCCTGGATTTCTAGTGCATGGCTGTGTTAGCAGAGAGTGTGGGTGCTAGATTGGCCTGCCCGCAGTCCTGACCTGTCTCCAACTGAGAATGTGTGGCGCATTATGAAGCACACCATATGGCAACAAAGACCCTGTACAACTGTGCAGCTAAAGACTTACACAATGGATGACTGTATAATAAAACAATTTTCATACTGTCCCAACTTTTTCGGAATTGGGGTTTTATATATATATATATATATATATATATATATATATATATATATATATATATATTATTTAATTGTGGAGTACTTATAAATCATGGCATTTAATTTATGCTTATTTAATTACAAATCACTATATTACAGTAATGACAATTTAATGAGAATATTCATTAATAAAAATAAAAAAAAAAGAAAAAAAGAAAAAAAACACCTGGATGCATAACGGTAATGACTTCGGTTGAAAAATTTGCTTTATTGTTGTGAAAATAATATCGCAACTGTGAAAAGTCTTAATGGCTCTTAAAATAGCCTTAATTTTCTTTATGCAAAATGTATACATTTCATTATTTCTTTTTTAAGATTTTGGGGTGAAATATGACCTGGGCATGCTCTTGACAGGTTTCGTGATATTCACCCTTTAGAGACTTTCAAAGAAATAGGGAAGGGAACCAGTTAATATTTATGGTGAACTTATAGAACTCTTATTTTCACCCCCATTTCCCTCCTATGATATCCCCCCTCTCTAATCCCCCCCCCCCTCCTTAAGATGACGTAAGATTTTAGCCAAGCCGATAAATAGTATGAGACAGGCTATCATGCATTCCTCAGACAAATCTGCTGTAATCCATATACTGTTGTTATTTTCTTCCTTTTAATCTCCAGTCCCTTTCTTTTCTTGCCTTTCTTTTTGTATTTCCCACATGTTTTTCTCCTTTCAGTTTGATAGTGGTCACATAAAGATGAAAGAAAGCACTAACACAAAAAAAGTATCACAAAGGTTCACAAACAAAGTCTCTCCCTGTCAGATGTCATTTCCAGTTAGTCTATCTTGGATCCATCAGCTCTTTGGTTGGTAGCCACTGTCACAGGTCAGGTTTGTTACAAATGCATTACATCAGATGAAGAGGCAGGCAAATCCCTCACCCCATTAGAGAGGAACAGATGAAACAGGAAGATTACACCCTTATTATTAATACCAACAGAATGGGGACCAGTGCAAGCATATGTGTCATGACCACTGTAATCGCATTAGATTAGACTGAGATGCCCAGTGTTGCAGAGGAACTGAAAAATGCAGAACAACAGTAGACAGCCATATTTGATGGTATAACATCTGTCAAGGTCCAGACAAAGCCCTTTCATCCAGGATACGGTAATATCCCATAATGGCAGTGAGTCTGTATCCCATACTACACTTTCCCAAGCTGTTGTTGTTGTTTGTGTTCAAATCGAAATGGCAAATGGAACAGTTAAGCAAATGTAAAGAGATGAGCTCTCGCATTTCAGCATTTGTTATGTTTCTGTCCTCTTTTTTTGTCCTTTCATATTAAATATGCTTCACAGGCTTCTTGTGGATGTTGCGTTTCACTGTTGCAGTCATTAAAGCAGTAACAGAGATCAAACCATGCTCTGAGTATAACAACAATATCCTCATGCCAATCTAGAAAATTCTGACACACACAAACACCGTTAGTTAATGTTAGTTAACTTCATTAGAAATTCCATATTTCTAACTATTTTAATGTACATTAACTAATTATCTGTTAAGCATTATATAGACCATTTCAAGAACTTTTCGTTAAGTGACGTCAAGTGATGTCATTGTTCCATGAACATTTCCTGCTTGTCAAAACAGAGACTATTTAGCAGAGACGGGACACTTTTATTAAAATGAAAGGGAGAAATTTGAACATCCAACGGCAGCCAACGGTCAACCCGCCTTACAGGTAAAATAGCCAATCACCTTTTAGATACAGAAATTACCTGTCAATCAACTCGAGAACACGCATTTGCATTAGCTATTCAAGAGGGTATAATTGCATTTATAGCGTAATCTGAGGTAAAGAAACCCAATTTATTATACTAGTTGTGACGGAACGACACACCCTTCCCATGGATCATCGTCGCCCCACCTCACGTAATGGGGCTTGCGTGATCCCAATGAAGAGCCTCATCTCCACTGCCTTTAAGCGCACCTCTTCTCGGGAGACCGTTCTCTACCTGCTGGCATCTTTACAGGTCCAGGAATGGAGCGGGGAGGGTCCTGTGCAAGTTGGATGCATCGCCGCACCCATACCCCTGGACCCCGTTGCAAGCTGAAGCACGTGTCGTGGCCGACAGGCCAGGATGCCGGGCCACTATTCCCCTCAAGTGCCAAGGCCTTGGGAAGCTGGACCACTCGAGTGAAGCCGTACAGTGTTGTCAGATTTTACTGCTTATTTGAAATATGTTATTTTACCGTAATCTTAACCAACCGTTTTGGAGATTTCGGTTTTTCCCAATTCAAGTAGATAGGAGCTGCACTTTCATGCCACTTGTTTACATCGAAAAATAGCTGCCAAAACTGACAAAAAATTTTCCAAAAACAGCCGCCGAGTGGACTGACTTACCTTGAAAAAGAGACTTTGTTGAAATGACCCGGAAACATGTCTGGACTGTTGTAATTCCTTTGTTTTTGTTTATGGTCTATATTTTTATTTTTTTTTATTTTTTTATGATTTAATAATGTAAGTTATAAAGTGTTTATAAAATGTAAAATAATAATAAAAGCTACACATACAATATTAATTTCTTTGAATTGCATTCAATTTGAATTACATGAAGTACAATCCTGCATCTAGTTTATTCCTTCAAATTCAGTTCAAATTCAGGAACTGGATTGGAATTTAAAAAGCATTCTTTCTGTAATTCAAGTCTGAATGCTGCACAGACACCTATAGATAGAGAGCTGGAACCAGCAGGGTGGCACTGTGGGTCTCTACACATGAGACAGGCCCGCTGTGAGCAGTGATGGGCACGTCAGAGCTGTCAGTGTGGAGAGGAGCACATTGATAGGTTGAACATAAAGCTTGTCAGCATCTGCAGCCATTCATTCATACTACAGCAGGAGTGGCGAGGAGACGCTGTCTGCCGTTTAAAATGGATCTACCTTTCGGTATGGCAAAGAAAATACACACTTACACCTTTGGGAAAGAGGCATTCTGACAGCAATGGGAACTGCAAATCAAGTATTCTGCTGCTGTAGAGTCTGAGCTAAATCAGCAGATAAAACTGACATACGTTGACTGACATTTACATGAACGAATACAGACAAGCAAGAATGATTTTGAACGTTAAAGGTGCAGTAACTGATTTCAGCTGTTTGCTAACTTCTGGCATTCAATGACAAGTCCTCTCTCTAAAACCATGTCAGCAAACCTGATCTCAGCCAATCCATATAATTAAAAAAAAACGAAAAGATTCACAGGCAGAGAATGTCTTTGATGTCTTTGAAAAAAGTTAGATGCTCCCCTGAGCAAAACAAAACAAAACAAAACAAAACACTGCATTCATTCAGTGGGTCTATATGCAATCATGCAAAACAAAAAAAAAAAAAAAAAAAAAAAACAACCTGAAAACGTTAAATGACCAAGGTTAAATATATTAAATATTTTACATTTCTTACCTTGATTTGGTCATCCATTGGGATGAAAGCACCATGATGAAAAAGAGAGAGAGAGAGAGAGAGAGAGAGAGAGAGAGAGAGAGAGAGAGAGAGAGAGAGAGAGAGAGAGAGAGAGAAATAATCATTAGAACATCTTTGTGTCTGAACACATAACTTATTACATAAATTATAACGAAGTTTAATCATAGAATTTAACATATCCTTTTTTTCTAAAAAATAGATTCCCACACATGATTCCACCACACGTCTTTATTCTCCTGCTCAGGGGCTACAGTGAATACATTAACCATCTGTTTCAAAGGCTTCAGGCTATTCCTTTTGACTTCTTTCAAAATGGGCTATTCGTGATTAATTTTGGTCGGAAAAAGCCAGCATTAAATTAAATTTGACCTAATATTTACTAATTTTACTCTATTCATCTGCATGCTGGCATCTGAGCTACAGCCCCTTTGTTTGCCTGCGGCCTGGTTTTCTCCCTGCAGTTACTGTTTTACTAATGTGGCTGCTTTTAGATTGTCTGATGCACTGTTCAGGCTTCTCAGAATCCATTGAAAATTGCCTTTCCTGGTCGGTCTCCCCTTCATAGATCACAGAGTTGTCCTCGAGATAGCATCCCTTCAGCTGCCAATACTCCCAGCTCAAATAACTCTCCTTGATAGCTGTTTCTGCACTGGTTGCATTAAATATACTACACACACATACACACACACACACACACACACATAAGAGAACCGATATGCAGCTAATCTGTGGAGACAAATCATCAAGCCAAACGGTGTGTAAGAAAATAAACGAAACATAAAAATAACATTTAACAATAACATCAGATGCTTATCCACCTCAAACACAAAACCAGACGTTTCATTATCCAACAAGAAAGTTTTACTTAAGGAAGAGAAATGAAAAATGGTCCTGTCAGGTCGATGATATAGTCTTGTACACTGTCTGTGAACAGATATGGACGAAATTTCTGATAATGCAAGCCTGAAGGAAAGAGATACAAGCAGGAACACACATCAAACACGCATACATGCACATAACATGCAATCTAGGGGTGTCACAATACCAAAATTCTAGTAGTCGATGACAATTCCAGTGAAATTTCATGACTTTTAAATCCAATTTCGTTACCAAAGCAAAAATGTATATGATAATGAGCACAATCCCTTATTTCAACAGTTTAATATTAAAATAAATATTAACAAAGTAAATCAGAACAATGGCTTGTAGCCGACAAGTGTTTCCCAAATAGGTAAATATTGCTTTTAAAAGTACCATAATTATTCAAGCATTAGCATTAAACAGTCATTAGTAAATTGAAAAACAAATTAATTAAGAGCAGTGTAGGGCTTTACTGGTTGTTTAGATCAGTGTTACTATCAGAAATAATTAATAATTATTTCTTTAGTTATTAATTAATATTTAAATTAATTAATTGAATCTAACTCATTAAAACCTCATATGGGGCTCCAGTAAATGTAGTGTGCTACGTTTAGGAGCAGGTTTGGTTATTAGCAATAATATATAATTATCAAAGATAATTATTAATTATTAAAATCAATAGAACATTGATGAGAATCAATGTTAGCTTTTTTAATCCTTTAAATCAACAATTATCAAAGACAATCGTTAATTGTTAACGTCGATGAAACATTCATTAAAATTAACACTAGCTTATTGATCATTCAAATTCAACAATCATCAAAGATAATTATCAATTATCAAAAATCAATAGAATATTAATAAGGATTAACATTGATGCGGCACCACCCTGGAATCAGGGACTAATAACCAGATAGTAAAACAGTCTCAATACTAGATTGTTTTCTTAGGAAAATCGACATCCGAAGAATATCGATTTTCGGGAAAAAAAAAACAATGAATGAAGGCTTGAATCCGAGCACTGACATCCAGTCAGCATGACACAGGCATATGCAAAACAAACCAAAACACTTCTCTTTGTAATATAAACAAAGTTTATTTATGCAGTAATATCAATTAATAATTAATACAATGCAGTCAATAAACTTCCGACTTACAACTACAAACTAAACAGTGATATGATTAGATATGGAAATAAAAATTATCTTATAACACATAAGGTGTGTGTGTGTGTGTGTGTGTGTGTGTGTGTGTGTGTGTGTGTGTGGTTAGTACGAGAGAGAGAGAGAGAGAGAGAATTAAGTGATGGCCCTAAAGCCGATTTTGCGATCGTGGGAGAGAAAGCAGCTGTTAGTTTATCACTCAGAGACGCGGTGGACGACTCGTAAAAGTCCCTCGTTCTTTGACTCTTTAATGGATAACTCAGTTTGCCGGTTTCACCCGCGATGGCGAAAATGCACAACAGTCCAATTTGGTTGGACCACAATACAGCAAAACAAATTTGTGATAATTAATACCCTGAGTATTAATAATGAGCGGACAAGGTGGTCCATAAACTGTACAAGCAAAAACCTTGAAACACAAGAATAACACACTATAATATTCTATCTCTGCCCAGACGTAAACCTCTTACTTGAATTGCATGAGGACACAGGTAGAATGTGTTTTCCTCCGTCCTTTAACTCCGACCCGGTTCCTTGAGGCTCGTGTGATAACGGGAGGCCATTTCCTCACTCTGTTGGCGGGCACGGCTGTTGATTCTCGGCGGGCTGGCGGAGAACTTCAGAAATGTCGACCTGATTGAAGATGGAAGAGAAATCTTTAATCTCTTCACTTCTGCAGGCAAACGGATGAAGATGCAGATTGCTAGGCGGTCTCCTTCGGATCCGTTAGAGTGTTCGGTTGAACACAGAGTAATCTCAACTCATCCAGCGAGATGGAGATTGTATGGCCACAGTTTCAAGTCAGACGTTACTTCCTTGTGCCACGAGGTTGCACCTGAGAGCAGCGATGAGCTGCATCTACACACTGCAAACAAAGTTGCAGGAAGCAAATCCCGGAAGCATTTCAGAGGTATTTCTACTCCTGATGATGTCATGGTTGAGGTGCGTTCTGTCGTGTGCCTCATCCAATAGGAGTTGAGAGTTCAATCCTTTAGTGAACAAGGCTTCATGGGATTTGTAGTCTGTTTTGGACTCCCTTTGTTTGATTTTGGCGCGATTTTTATCAGTATAATTTACGACTTGGAATGTGGGGGCTTGAGTTAGGTTTTTACGACTGTGTTAGGCCTGCCTTTGTCTTCTATCTGAATACATGAGGCCCAACAGCAGTGATTCAAAACAATACTTTTCTCTTTTTCTCTTCATGATTTTGTTTGATTGATATTGAAGGAATGTTCCGGAATTAATACAAGGAAAACTCAATCAACATAATTTGTGGCATAACGTATATTACCAAAAAAATAAAATAAATAAATAAATATTTAGACTTGTCCCTCATTTATAAAAGCAAAAATCATGGTTATAAGAAGGCACTTACAATGGAAGTGCATGGAGCCAGTCCACAAACATTCAAACACAGACTGTTTCAAAAGTATAGTCACAAGACGTAAACATTTTACATGTTAGCATGATTTAAGTGTCATAAAATAATTTATAAACCCTATCTGTGTAAAGTTGTTTCCAATCTTACAACTTCGTTTTCATGACAACGTAACACCGTTAAACAATATAATCTGGTAAACACCCTAACACCATTAAATCCCTGATTTTACCACACTAAAATCATGTTAACACGTATAATGTGTACGTCTTGTGGCTTCACTTTGAAATAGTGTGCATTTTAATGTTTATGGTCTGGTTCAATTCCTTTCCACTGTAAGTAACTTACTGTAACCTCGATATTTGATTGTTTATAATAAACGAGGTTTGAGTCGAAATTGTTTTTTGTAGTAATCAACATTATGCCACATAAATGCTTTCGATGGAGCTTAACTTGTATCAGAGGTGGGTAGTAACGTGCTACATTTACTCAGTTACATTTACTTGATTAAATGTTTGGAAAAAACATTACTTTTAGAGTAGGTTTAAAAGTGGGTACTTTTTACTCTTACTCAAGTACATTTCTAATGAAATGTTTGTACTTTTACTTCATTAAATGGGTGGTGTTCCAGTCCTTACATTACTGGGTTTAATTTTAATTAATACATAATTTATTGAGAGATTATTGAATGGGACTTTTACGAAAGCGGAAGTTCACACAGAGACGTGCGTTGCTGTCATAGACTGTCACTCAATCACTGCTGCAGCATCAAGATCTTCTTACTAAGTGAAACACTTTCTTTGCTCCACACAGTGAAAAAAATAATAGTTTCATCATGCAATGCCTTCATTTAACACCAAGACAAGACCATGACAAATTGCAGCTCCAACTTATGGCATCACTCTGAGGTAAGTTGTGGCTCTCATGATAACGCAAGCTTTTCTGTGACATGTGACATTCTGTGATGGTCATTTTCAGGGTGATTATGTAAATATGGGCTCTTGTGACATCAGTTTTTAAATGTACATTTTTAAATCTGCAGCACTATATCAGTGCGCTTTGTGCCGTGTCCCGCATGTCATAAGCAGTATTTACACATTTACTCTGCGCCCTCGCAGTTGTAATGGAGTGGAAACTATTGCAGCTACTTTGGGCTGATTAACTGTATAAATCCATGTAAACGTCCAGGTTAAGTGTAAATGCCTTTTGCTCTGCCGAACATGTAATTGACAACTGGAGTGTGAACAGACAGCATTTCTGGTGCCCTACACAGGCTGCGTACTCTGCATTTAGGGAGCGGCAGTACTGCTGTATAGAACTAATGATCTAAATTCTTTCGACACTGAAAACCGTAACTACACTGAACTACCAACTATAAGCTATGAACTAGCTAAAGTAGGCATTAATAAAACATGATCTTGCTTTATTTTATATTTCCCTGTGGGACATTGTTCACGTTTTCACTGTAATAAAAGTTTTCCAAACCTCTCTTCTTATTGACAAATGTATCCAGATCTGACAAGAGTCCTTAAAGAGATAGTTCACCCAAAAATGCAAATTCTCTAATAATTTACTCACCCTCATGCCATCCCATATGTGTACGACTTCCTTTCTTCTGCAGAACACAAATTATGATTTTTAGAAGAATTTCTCAGCTCTGTTGGTCCATACAATTCAAGTGAATAGGTACCAGCATTTTAAAGCTAAAAAAATTAAAATAAATAAAATCACATAAATCAGCATAAAAGTAATCCATAAAACTTCAGTGGTTAATTCAATATCTTCAGAAGCGATGTGATACGTGTGGATGAGAAACAGATTAATTTCACCTTCTTTTTCTTGTGTGTTTTTGGTGATTTAGATTCTTCTCTGTATATTGCCCCCTGCTGGGCTGGGAGAAGAATTCTTAAGAAGAATTAAAAAAATGATTTAAATATTGATCTGTTTGGATTACATTGGATTACATTTATGGTGCCTGCATTTGTTTTTTGGGCCATAACATTTTTAGCACCCACTCGCTTTGTGCTGACCTACAGAGCTGAAATATTCTTCTAAAAATCATAATTGTATTCTGCAGAAGAAAGGAAGTCATACACATCTGGGATGGCATGAGGGTGAGTAAATGATGGGAGAATTTTCATTTTTGGGTGAACTACCCCTTTAAAGTGATAGCTCAGCCATAATTGAATATTCCGTCATCATTTCCCTACCCTCATATTGTTCCAAACTTGTGTGACCTTCTGTATTCTGTGGAACCCAAAATATGTTAGACAGAATGTTAGGGACTGACAGTCTCAGTCACCATTCACTTTCAAAAAAATAAAAATTAAAAAGATATATATATATATATATATATATATATATATATATATATATATATATATATATATATATATATATATATATATATATAAACACACATTCACTGAAAGTAAATGGTAACCAAGGCTAACATTCTGTATAAAATCTCCTTATTGTGTTGCATGGAAAAAAGAAAGTCATACAGGTTTGGAACTACATGATGGTGAATGATGACAGAATTTCCATTATTAATAATTATAATAATAATAATAATAATAATAATTCTGTAATACATGTTAAATGTGTAATGTAATACAGGGGAGTTAACGTCCATTATGTCATTTGTGAAAGTAATAAGTTACTCACTACTTGAGTACTCTTTTAATTGGACACTTTCTTACTCATGTAATTATTAATGTTAGCACTTTTACTTCTTCTTGAGTAATATTTTTTTTAAAAGTAATAGTACTTTTATTTGAGTACAGTTTTTGGCTACTCTACCCATCTCTGACTTGTATTGAACCCAAAGCATTCCTTTAACAACATTTTGACCAAGAACTGAATTTGACCATCACTCGACCATTATTGCCAAAAAATAAATAAATAAATTTAAAAAAAAAATGTTGTCAGTTTGTCTGTGATTCTCTCCATCTCTCTCTCCGGCACTTTCTAATACATTCCCAAAACTTGCTCTGCGCTGTTTGGAAAACTCACCATTGACAGCTATGTGAAGGATTCTCTGTTACTTTGCTGTAACTACAGAGAGAGTTGCTCCAGGTTAGAAGAGAGTCTTCAGTAAGTGTCTGTGCTAGTGTCAACCACATCAGACCAACGATCAAATGTCATCATCCCACTTTAAAGAGTTCTACAACACCACCGAAGCAGCAGCCAGTCGGTATACGCACATCAAAAAGATCATTTCGAGCAGATCTAAAGTCAGATCCACTTGGTGCTTTGGACAAGAACAAGACATTTTTTTGTCCTCTTTTTGCATCAAGGTGGGGAATTGAAAATGACTTGTGCTCTATGCTTATTAGCTTCAAAATCAAGACAGTTAGAGATGCAGGAAAAACTGCAGTTACTCAAACAGTGCAAGTGTTTCAGAGTAACATGGCAAAGCTTTGGGGCTAGGGGAAGGTCACACGAAAGTTATTTCATCCACTTAGTTTGGGTTAATTAAGGCAATTCTTTTCTCCAAGGGAGAGACATTTTTAATTAAGGAACAATTATGGAATAGCAGAGATCTACACAAAGTCCATTAGACTAAGACAAATTCAAAGGTAAAACACAGCTTGATATGAAAATACATTAGAGTTAAATAAAATAAGGAGAGTGACAAACAAAAGAAAGGCTTAAGTATTTGCTTACATGGATTACCTTGGCTTCCTGCTCTCACTTTACCAGATTTCTGCAGGTATTAAATAAGGATTAAAATCGGCTTACTGTACTGTTGGTAAACTGCGTAAAAAAGTTTTCTCAAACTGAAATACCTGCAGTCAAAATAAATACATTTCAAACTTAAGTCAGCATGATGCAGATGAACCACATCTCCAAATGTCCTCATTAAAAATATATGAATATTTTATGGGATGGAGTTAATGAGTGTGTAATGTGGCCTGTGACGACCAAAGCTAATGAGGGAATGGTAACTGTAAATAGGATTCCAAGGACAGGACAATTTTCATAACCGTAGTTTTGTCATTTCAGATCGACTTGATTCCTTATCTTCCTTTATAAACTATAACAAAACTTAGCTCAGTGATACACAATTTGCAGCCTAGTCTCATGAACATTCTGTGACTGTGGCAAATATTTTTGCAAAACAAAACAGCATGCCTTATTACACGACTGACTGCGTTTCGCAGTTAAATGTCCAGCGGGGGGTGCCAAAAACGAGTGAAATGTCGTAATCAGACGAGGCTTTTAAGGTGAATATTAGATGGAGGTTTTAATGAGTAAAACGTACCTCCCTAACCTAAAACTTTAACCTAAACCTAACCAATATTGATCTAAAATTAAATGAGAGGTAGACAAAAAAACAGACATCCTTACCCTAAACCAAAGCCTAAACCTAACCGATAGTGTCCAAAAACAAAAACAAAATAAAAAGCACATTTTCTGAAGCAACCACATCATCTCGTGTCACTTTTATGACACTTTCGGCTCACATGTCAGCTTGCATGCTTGACTGGTCTTGAACCGCGTACACCCGAGTCCAAAGTTCAACACAAAGGTGAGCTACAGCGCAATGGATTAAATGTGTAATTGTTGGTAAGTCTGTGATACAAGCGTTAAAATGTATAGTTTTTCAAATGATGCATTATAGTAAAAGTTTTTCGATATCAAACCATAGCACTGTGTGAGTAATAGATTGAAAAATAAATATTTATAAAGTTGTAATCAGCCACTGTGATTTGTGTAAAAGTGAATAAAATGCACAGCTGTTGTAGCACCTCTAGTGATAATTTCACCAAGAAACTTCAACGAAACGTAGAATTTGGCAAGTAAAAGTCAGTTTGCAAAAATGTAGTTATTGTAACCTTCATTCTATGAGACTAGGTTGGCCATTTGGGTCCAGATAGTGTAGTTACGGCATCTACCAACAGGGGCTCACTATGCTAACAAGTCAAATCTTCACCAATCGATTTCTGACCTAGTCTTTCACAAATTCAAATGATAAAACTCAACTAAACAGGACCCAACCATAGAGCTCTTTTTCCAAGCTATTCTTTGTCCGCATGTCAATGATGACTTAATGGATTTTTAGCCTTGGCAAACAGAAATTAAGGCATGCCTTATGCAGCATGTCTCGGATAATTGTGCAAAGACTCATTCAGTTAAGGGACAAACTGACACTCAGCAATGTGAATCAATGGTCATGCATCTTTATTGGGGTGCAGGGGGGTGGTTAATCCATTTCGCAGTCAGAATAGGTGGACGGATGTGCCCGGGCTGGATCTATTTGGCTATTAATCTGACCTTCAGATGGTTTGCATGGACAGTGCACTTCTATTGGCTTTTAATTACCTGTTTGAGAGAGTCAATTTCTATGAGCATTGATTATGCATTAAGCTTTCTTTCTTCAAAGCACAAAGGGGTAAGTGGAGGTATACCACATACAGCTTAATTTGGATGAGATAAAAAAGTTGCTTTTGCATTTTTGAAGGGATATGATATTATACCAGTAGAACTGTGATGGAATGCAAAGAGGCAGATAAAATAAAACAGTGGAAAACAAAATATATATATGTATATATATATTTTGCATCTAAAAACAATAAAACTATCCATCTATATATCCATCCATCCATCTACAAACACACAGTCTTAGTCTACTGCCATGTTCAGAGAGTGATCCAAACCTTCTGACTTAACGGTGACAGAGAATTATTAGACATTATAACACCTCTTTAGAGCCAATTGTCTTAACACGCTTCCTAAGCAGCTGTGATCATCCCCAAGGCAACACTCCCGAAAGACAAACTCTGATGTGTGCCAGAACAACATGCCGTAATGGCTACACAGTTTGCCAAGGTGTGACTTTGTGTCATTGTTCATTAACCTGCCTTACGTAACCGTTTGTGGCATTTAAAATTGCTATTGGGCATTTGTTCAGACTCTGCAGCTATTTTGGCATCAGTTTCACCTTTGCTGTAAGGAATTGTTTTACATATTTACATACACTCACTGAGCACTTTATTAGGAACACCTGTACACCTACTTATTCATGTGATTATCTAATCAGCCAATCGTGTGTCAGCAGTACAATGCATAAATTCATGCAGATTCGGATCAGGAGCTTCGTTTAATGTTCACATCAACCATCAGAATGGGGAAAAAATGTGATCAGTGATTTCAACCGTGATCGTTTGGTGCCAGACAGGCTAGTCTGAGTATTTCTGTAACTGCCGATCTCCTGGGATTTTCACGCAAAACTAGAGTTTACTCAGAATAGTGCCAAAAAAAAACGCACTATGTGTGGACGGAAATGCCTTGTTGATGAGAGAATGTCCAGACTGGTTCGAGCTGACAGAAAGGCTATAGTAACTCAGATAACCCCTCTGTACAATTGTAGTGTGCAGAATAGCATCTAAGAATACACAACACGTCGAACTTTGAGGCGGATGGGCTGCAACAGTAAACATGTTGTATTGTCCTATGATTAAGAATTACTGTATAATGGAATGTTAATCTTTCCCATGTTAATCATCAAGACATGTCCATCAATAGTGTTGCGCAATAAAACATTTTATCAGTTCACAATTCATGCTGCATTTTGCTTTCAGTGAGTACAGAAAAAAATTACTTGTCATTTAAAACATGTCGCATGATACCTTACAAAAGAAGAAAAACATTCACCAGTTTCACTCCACAACCAAAAGCAACAGTTTGTGAAGCTCTTCCTTTAGACACAATTATGACAAACTTACACTATCGTAAATTGCTGCCTTAAGACTTACATCAAAATACCGACAAAAATATAAAAGAACGGCAATGATGAAAAACACAGCAATCCTGAAATTACTCAGTGTCTTCAAGGCTTTTAGGTTGAAGCGTATTTTCCACATAGTGACAGTGAGTATTTCAGCACTTTGAATGCTGACATTTAGAGAAAAGTGGCAATTTAACTCTTTTTTTTCTTTCTTTCTTTCTTTTTTTTTTTTTTTTTTTTTTTTTTTGTGCTGGCAGTGGTTGGCACAGTAATTTACTCCTCTTAAGCAAGACTACAAGAAGTAAATACAAAATGTAAAAACGGAAAGAGCCAGCCGCCTGGTAAACTAGTGATTGACAGTGACCCGCTGTTTCTGAGGTTACAATTTCAATCTGCCACACAGTTCTCCTACAATAACAGTAATAGAGGGAAGACTGCAACAAAATATAGATGGCGAAGGAAAAAATGATGGAGAGGAGAGAGAGACAGAGAGAGAGAGAGAGAGAGAGAGAGAGAGAGACATTTCAGATGTCTGACAAGAATTAAGAAACGTGTGTCACTCTTTAAAGTTTCACCTTACAAGGAACAGCAGAACGAATGTGTGTAAAACGTTTGGATTGGACTAGTTCCCCCTGAGGAAGTTTCGTAAATATGTTTTATTTTTTTATTTTTTTTTATTTTTTTGGCAAAAATTACCTCAGTAAAAATGGCAGAGCAAATTACCGTTACCTACCATCACACTCCAACCAAGTAATAACTAAAGAAATCCCAATCCCATCTGAATCAGTACATTAAATAAGAGTCATTCCATGTTAATAATTGCAAATAAAACCTAGACCTCTACAAATAATGCTTTTAGTTCAAATTTTGAGTTTTGTGGCTTTTAGTCCATGTCTGTTAGCTTTGAGGCCATCTGTATGCTAGTGTGCTACTAATGTGTACAAAATAGTCTTTAAGTAGATGAAAAAAAAAAAAAAAAAACATAAAATGTACAGTCTTTCTCTTCTGTAAAAAACAAATAAAAAAAATAAATAAATAAAAAAACTGATGAATACTCTTGCACTCATTGTGTCCAATCAAAAGCTCTCTAGAATGAGAATGCCCCTCCCCTCTTATGCCGTTTACTTTTGACTGCAGTAGCAAGTATAGCAAATCATATTCATGGCTGTGACGTAAACTAAAATCTATTGGTAATTAAAAAAAAAAAAAAAAAAAAATGGGATGAGCCCTTTGATATGTCTGGTCCCAAACTCCTCTTTCTATAGAAAATTTGTCAAAATAGGAGATAAAGCTGCACTCGTCAAGCCATTTGGGGACAGAATCTCGAAGCTCAAGTGCTTTCAAATCTTCGTCGGCATGTAAAATCCGTGTATCATTCGTTCATTTCATATTCAATTAGGAATTCAAAATCGGAAAAACAAAAAACAACATATTTCATTATTCGTTTACAAAACCAATATTAAAAAAACAAATAATGACTTGTTTTTCATCATTTAGATTTAATAGAGCTAAAAATAGGGCATTGGAAAAATAGCCAAGGGACACAGTGCGTTTTGATTATTTGATTTCACTAATATATGGCTTGAATATTTGATTCACACATATGGTGGACCTGAAATGCCCCTTTCTTCTGATTGGTCAACCTGCACCATTGTCTTTCTCAATGCTGTGAGACAGAACAAAAGTTTTCTGCTGTTTAATTGTTCAGATAAATTTGTCTCAGTTAATATTAAATTCTTTACCATTTATTCTCCTAAACTTGCCATGTTTATTGCAGCTGAGTTATCCCTCACATCAAGTAGTCAGACACAGTGCCTACACACAACCATAAAATGCTCATTGAATGCATACAGGGTTTTGTCTTCATGTGATTTAGCATTAGGACAGTCATTGCCATGTGAAGCAATTGATAAGAGCAACACACACACATTAAGATTAATCCCTCGCTCTGTATGCCAAATGTCTTTTCACAATTATCCTTCTTTGTGCCACACAACTTGTTTTATTTTGTTTTTTCAAATTTTCTTTTTCTCCCAATTTGGAATGCCCAATTTCCCATGTGCTCTAAGTCCTTGTGGTGGTGTAGTGACTTGCCTCAATCCGGGTGACGGAGGATGAATCTCAGCTGCCTCCATGTCTGAAAACATCAATCCACACATTTTATCACATGGCTTGTTGAGCACGTTAACGTGGAGATATAGCACATGTGGAGGCTTCATGCCATCCACCACGGCAACCACACACAACTTACCATGCGCCCCACTGAAAGTGAACCACATTATAGTGATCACGAGGAGGTTACCCCATGTGACTCTACCCTCCCTAGCAACTGGGCCAATTTGGTTGCTTAGGAGACCCTAAGAGCTGGAGTCACTCAGCACGCCCTGGGATTTGAACTAGCAAACTCCAGTGTGGTAGTCAGTGTCTTTACCACAGAGCTACCCAGACCCCCTTGTTTTATTCATTTATAAGTGGTACCATGCAGTGCAGCTAATCAGTTGGGCACTGGTCCACACTACTCTGGAGAACCAGACATCACTTCAAAACCAGGGACAGTCCCGATTTTACAAGTCATGTATCGCATCACGGTGGACTTACAGTCGGGACATATTTTGTCCTTATAATGAGTCTAAGGAAGCTATAGTTTGATTGATTTGATTGCAAGTCCCGCACAACTAAGCTCCCAGAGCGGGGTAAAATTAGTTTTAGGTTCGAGATGATTTGATATTCGGTTTCTCGTACCCACGCTCTCTGCCGGCGGCAAGTTTGCAAAGATTGCACACACACTGTTATGGTATATAAATATAAATGGTATATAACTATAATATACAGACATAAAACATTGCACTCAGAACTGTCAGTTGGTGTGGCGGCTGCAGAATTAAATAAAATTCCACTCACTATTAAACACAGGCAGTGTCCAGTCACTCATTCAGTTGATGTGCAAGTTAAACATAAAACATTAAAAGTACACTTTTACATTACAGATGTTGTAGTAGGTTGCCAGTTAAAAGACTGAGCTATTACAAGTGGGATTTTTACAGTAAGTCCAATAATATGAATACATAATAAAATAAAATAAATAATAATTCACCAAAATGTTATTTTCACATTCCAGATGTTTTAGTAAGTTCCCAGCGGATAGACTGACATACTACAGATGAGATGTTTACAGTAAGTCCAATAATGAGTACAGTATTATATTATTAAAAAAATATATATATAAATAAATTAAAAAAATATATAATTCACCAAAATGTTATTTCACATTCCAAAGGTTGTAGTAAGTTCCAAGTAGATAGACTGATTTACGACAGGTGAGATTATAATAGTAAATCCAATAATATGAGTACAGTATTAGGTTATTTTAGGATAAACATAATAACAATTCCTGAAAATGTTATTTTGACATTCCAAAGGTTATAGTAACTTCTCAGTGGATAGACTGACTAACTGTAAAAATCTCACCTGTAGTAAGTCTGTTTACTGGGAAATTACTACAACTTTTGGAATGTGAAAATAACATTTTGGTGAATTTTAGTTAATTCATTTTTTTAAATAATCTAATACTACTCATATTATTGGATGTACTGTAAAAATCTGCCCACTGGGAAGTTACTACAACCTTTGGAATGTGAAAATAATGTTTTCATTATTTTTAGTGTTTTATTTTTTATTTTATTTCTTCCATAATGTAGTGTTTCTCATTTAAATACAACACCAGTTGGACTCTTTTAGTGTTTATTGAACACTTCACAAATATAGGCCTACTGTTATGGCTGTAACCCATGCCTTTACACTTTGCAGTCTCACAGCCGTCCAGCTATCCGCCGCGCTGCGCACAACACATCACCTTTATCCCCCGGAAGAAGAATGAAAAACAAGAACAACTCTCTTCCTCCCACATAACTCCACCCCCCTCCCATAATGGGGTATAAACACAACATTATTATTTAATTGGCGTAATACTGAACATTATGAATCTAAAAATGTAACTGTAATGACATTACAATATTATAAGTGAATACTGTACATTCATATGCACAGCCATCACACTGGCGGTCTACTAAAACCTGTGAAATGTTTTCTTTCTTTCTTTCTTTCTTTTTTTGGTTTGTATTATTTTTTAAATAAGAATGTTTTTTTTTATTTATTTATTTATTTTTTTATATAGAACATGCAAGTCAATGGTCAAATAAATGACTGCTCTGATGCCAGTGACGTTTTAGTTGTGGGTGGAGTTTTCAGACGGTCCCTTACACACCATAGGCAAATATCTAACGAATATCAAACCAAAAACTAACTTTATCCCACAGTTAAACGTAAGCCTATGTCTTCACAATATAGGTATATGCTTTAATAGTCTTATGAATGTGTGGTTATTTTCGTCATCTCATTTAAAACCAAATTGGTGCAACGTCAAAGACAGCAGGTTTATGTGTAGGGCTGTCTGATAAATCTGGCTACTTGATGAGAGAGATAGCTCGGCTGCAATAAACAAGGCGAGTTTTGGAGAATAAATGGTAAATAATTTAAAATGAACTGAGACAAATTTATCTGAACAATTAAACAGCAGAGAACTTTTATTCAGTCTCACAGTATTGAGAAAGACGACGGTGCAGGTTGATCAATCAGAAGAAAGGGGCGTTTCAGGTCCACCCATATGTGCGAATCAAATATTCAAGCCATATATTAGTGATATCAAATAATCAAAACGCACAGTGTCTTGTGGCTATTTTTCCAATTTCCAATTTTTAACTTGAGCATTAAATCGAAATTATGAAAAAGAAGTCATTATTTGTTCCCTATCTGTCTCTCACTCGACGTTGTGTCGATGTAGTGACACTAGGGGTCACTCTTGGGAGCCCCAAACACCTCTGCTTTTTTGAAAAAAGGCCAATGAGAATTGGCGAGTGGAAATTGCATGCCACTCCCCCGCACATACGGGTATAAAAGGAGCTGGTATGCAACTACTCATTCAGATTTTCTCTTCGGAGCCGAGCGGTTCTATTCATTGAAGCTGAATTTATCCGCGAAGTTCATTCACCTCATCTGCTGGATTCTACGGCTCATTTCAGCGGCTTCTCCCCCTCTGCACCCATGGAGTGCAGAGAATGCCCCTGGGCACTTCGGCAGAAAGAACTAAAAGAGTATATTCTAAAAAGAGTATATTTTCTTTCTAAAAGAGCAGCACACACGGAACATCTTTTTAAAGACGCCTTTCCGTTTGTGTGTTATTCCTGGTTGCGGTCGATATCTCTCTGCTTCTGACGGCCACGATCAATGTCTTACGTGTCTGGGCACTGCCCACGCGGAGACATAATTCGTGGATGAGTCATATCCTCATTGCAAGAACATGACCATGGCAACGTTGCGGTCGCGGCTTGCTTTCATAAGAAAGCAAGCACCCCAGCGGCTCCCCGCACCAGTCCTTCTACCTACGGGTTTGAGGCCGCGTCGGTTAGCACTGGGGGCGATTTGGGGACATCAATGGGACCACCTCCACCGGATATCCCCCCATGGACCTCCCATTCCCCAGCACGCTTGCTTGCTCAAGTCAGGCGCTCGGATGAGATTGCCGGCTCGTCTCAGCGCGAGTTCGACTTCTCGTTCGGAGCTCCGGAAGACGATGAGTTATCGAGCGCAGCATCGGAGAGCGGGCTCGTCCAGTCTGATGCAGAGGCTTCAGCTAGGCTTCCTCCTTCGGGAACAGTCGCCCAGTCTCACGCAGACACAGAAATGACGGACATGCTTTCCCGGGTGGCTGCGAGCGTCGGGCTAGAGTGGAACCCTTCACTCTCCCCTGAACCCTCGCGGCTCGACGATCAGTTCCTGGGCATGGGGCGCCGCCCACGGCCACGCCCCGCCCCCGTTCTTTTCATGAGGATCTGACAAGATCATGGGAGGCACCTTTTACTGCCCGGTCCCAGTCTTTCAGCTCCCCCGCTCTCACTACCCTCGATGGTGGAGCGTCCAGG
Organism: Myxocyprinus asiaticus; assembly: GCF_019703515.2. NCBI lineage: Eukaryota > Metazoa > Chordata > Actinopteri > Cypriniformes > Catostomidae > Myxocyprinus > Myxocyprinus asiaticus. The sequence goes on from NC_059375.1 coordinate 36,079,499, forward strand.
GGGTATTCGGTGATCCCCCAGGTGGATAAGGCACTTGTGTCTGCAGATCGCCGCCACCTGGTGCGGGCGCCCGAAGCTCCCATCCAGGGCCTGTAGGTTTACGTCTTCCCTGACGACTGTGGCCTGTGGTGCCGCTGGACAAGCCGCCTCCGCCCTGCATGCCATGGCTCTCCTGCAAGTACACCAAGCCAAGGCGCTAAAAGAACTGCACGAGGGTAGTTCTGACCCAGGATTGATTCAGAAACTGCGCTCCGCGACCGAACTCGCTCTCCGGGCAATGAAGGTCATGGTACGGTCTCTCGGGCAGGTGATGTCCACCCTGGTGGTTCAGGAGCGCCACCATTGGCTCAACTTGGTTGAGATGGGAGAGGCGGACAAGGCACGGTTCCTTGACACCCCCATTTCCCAGGTTTGCCTGTTTGGTGATGCCGTCGAGGACTTTTCCCAGCAGTTCTCGGTGGTGAAGAAGCAGACGGAGGTCTTACAACATATTCTGCCCCGGCGTGGCTTAAGACCCCACACCCTGTCTGCTCTTCGCCAAGGGCATCCTCCTGCAGCAACAACACCGGCTCTGCTGAAGCCCACCCCCGTGGCCCGGCTCCGGCGTGGAGCCCTCCGCAGGAAGCAGACGCCACCTGTCTCACGGCCGGCCGCTAAGAGCCCGAGGAAGGCTTCGAAGTGCTGCCGAGACAGGTGACACAGGGGCGAGGAGACCCACTTCTCTGGGGCTGGTCGACAGACCACTCCATCCCCCGGTGGAGGGCCGGGAGGAGAATATTTTCCCCCATCTCCTTTGTCACATATCCATTGTGCACGGCCATTGTCACGACCACCGTCCACTGTCCCATTTTGGCAGGTATGGTGCTCCAGCGGCAGACCCCCCCGCCCCTGTTCGCCCAGCTGTGGCAAAAACACACCCACACAGGATTGGTTCCAGTGGACTACGGGGACAAGATTCCTCCTTCCCCCTCCTCGGCCAATCTTATGGTGGGTGACAGGAGCCAGGTAAGTGCTTCGATGTCCCTGGAATCAGCACAGTCACGGGGCTCGAGTCCCCTCGACGTGGTACCTTGAGCTCCGTTCCGCCGCGAGGCCCCACCCACGGTACGTCCGACGTGGTCATTCCCTTGGTCCCCCTCGCCAGGAGTTTGGCCGCATGGCTCGCGCTTTCCAACCCATCATGATGGCTGATCCGGACCATCCGAATCAGCTACGCAATTCAGTTCGCCAGGTGCCCGCCCAGGTTCAGCGGCGTCTGCTTCACCTCAGTGGAGGGGAGAACGCCGCTACCTTGTGTGCGGAGATCGCTACCCTTCTGCGCAAGGGTGCGATAGAGCCTGTCCCTCCAGCTGAGATGAAGATAGGGTTCTACAGCCCTTACTTCATCGTACCGAAGAAAGGCGGTGGGTTGCAACCAATCCTGGACCTGCGAGTACTGAACCGGGCTTTGCACAGGCTCCTGTTCAAGATGCTGATGCAAAAATGCATTCTAGCGAGCATCCGGCATCAAGATTGGTTCGCGGCAGTAGACCTGAAGGATGCGTACTTTTATGTCTCGGTCTTACCTCGACACAGACCCTTCCTGCGGTTTGCCTTCAAAGGCCAGGTGTACAAGGTCCTCCCCTTCGCCTGTCCCTGTCCCCTATCGTCTTCACGTAGGTCGCAGAGGTTGCCCTTGCCCCGCTAAGGGAAGTGGGCATCAGCATCCTCAACTATCTTGGCAACTGTCTAATCCTAGCTCACTCTTGAGAGTTGCTGTGCGCACACAGGGACCTCGTGCTCAGGCACCTCAGCCGACTGGGGCTTCGGGTCAACTGGGAAAAGAGCAAGCTCTCTCTGGTTCAGAGCATCTCTTTTCTCGGTCTCGATGACAGCGCGCCTCATGAACGAGCGTGCACAGCCGGTGCTGAACTGTTGGTGCTGAAGGCGTTCAGACGGAGAACAGTGGTTCCACTGAAACTTTTCAGAGGCTCCTAGGGCATATGGCATCCTCAGCGGCGGCCACACCGCTCGGGTTGATGCATATGAGACCGCTTCAGCACTGGCTTCAAATTCGAGTCCCAAGATGGGCATGACACATCGTGTGGCCATCACGCCGATCTGTCACCACCTCTTCAGCCCTTGGACCGACCTTGCATTTCTATGGGCAGGGGTTCCCCTAGAGCAGGTCTCCAGGCACGTTGTGGTTACAACAGTCACCTCCAAGATGGGCTGGGGCGCTGTATGCAACAGGCACACAACCGCCAGCTCCAGGACCTTCTTTCCAGACCTCTGGAATCTCCACATCTGGCCCCTGGATGGGACGCGGAAGACCTAAGTGGCCTACCACCCGCGGTGGTAGACACGATCACTCAGGCTAGGGCTCCCTCTATGAGGCGCCTGTATGCCTTGAAGTGGCGTCTGTTCACTAAGTGGTGTTCTTCCAGATGCGAAGATCCCCAGAGATGCACAGTCGGATCAGTGCTTTCCTTCCTGCAGAAGAGGCTGGAGGGGTGGCTGTCCCCCTCCACCCTGAGGTGGAGGGGGACAGCTCTTTCCGCTCTTTGTTTGCTTTGGTGGTCAGCGGAAAGGAAGCACTGTCTCCAAACAGAGGATCACCCACTGAGTCTTCAACACCATCACGATGGCATATCAGGTTTAGGACGTGCCACCCCCTGCAGGGTTACGAGCCCACTCCACCAGGAGTGTGGTGGCCTCCTGGGCCCTGGCCAGTGGCGCCTCTTTGGCAAACATCTGCAGAGCAGCGGGCTGGGCAACACCCAACACCTTTGCAAGGTTCTACAATCTCCGGGTTGAGCCGGTCTCGTCCCGTGTATTGGCAGGCACGAGCAGGTAAGTTCCGGGACAACTGGCCGGGTGTACCACTTGTGCATAGCGCCTTTCCCTTGAGGTGAAGACGTGCGCTCTTGACTCCCAGTCGTGTTCACAGACTGTGATCCCTGGATGACTTTCCTCCTTAGCCCTCTGGCAGCTGAGTTTGCGTAGAAACTCGCTGACCGGCCCAGTACATGCGCTAATGAGCCCCTGTACTGAGATAGGTGCTCCACATCAGTTTCCCTGACAGCAAACTGTGTCTTCCTTGGGCAGAGGCCCCTCTGCCCCAGGTCGCCATGCTCTGTTGGAGGGAACGAGACGTTGTGGCCCGTCTTGCCACAACGCTGAACTACCCGCTGAAATGGCTGGGAACTAGGTCTCGGCTCCTCAGCACAAAACCTGAATGAGTGGTTGCATACCAGCTCCTTTTATACCTGTATGTCCGGGGGAGTGGCATGCAAATTCCACTCGCCAATTCTCATTGACCTTTTTTTAAAAAAGCAGAGGTGTTTGGGGCTCCCAAGAGTGACCCCTAGTGTCTCTACATCGTCCATCAGGGAACGGATGTTATGAAAGTAACCAGGATGTTTTTTATTAATATTGGTTTTGCAAACAAATTATGAAATAAGTCGTTTTTGTATTTCCTAATTTGAATTCCTAATTGAATATGAAATAAACTAATGATACATGGATTATGCAACCTTGAATAACTCTGGATAAGAAAAAAAAACATATGTTAATGTGTATCTCATAATCATAGTTACGCTTTACCGCAAGGAAAAGAACCAGGTATCGCTTCCTATGTATGTGTATGTTTAGAGCCTTTTAGATCAAACAAGTGTTGTTTCAGAGCTGAGATCTCTGAATGAGAGCACGCTCTGGAAGAGTCATCTGACCACAATTCTCTTTTAGCTTCAAGGCATCCTTCTTCTGATGCAACATAGAATAATGGCGATACATAAGCTAGAGAGACGTACTAAGAAACAAGATGAGAGCAGAATGTAAACATCGCTACTGATATGACAGCCAAGGACAGAATTTTAAAAGCACCTCTGTGTCAAACAAAGTACAAAAGCCTGTATTAGTCCCAGTCTGTTTTTGAGAGACACATCAAACATGTGTCAACATTTAACGTGTTTTGAGAAGCACGGATCGATGACGAAACAACACAAACCATAAAGCGGCTCCCCTGGGACGTGTCCTTCTTAAGTGTAAACACTCCACACACACTCATGCTGAAGATTGACGCTGTTGGCCAAGACGAATTTGAAATATCTCCTGCATTTCTCATCCTGAACTCAATTATAGCATACAAGGGATGAAATCCCCTGTTAATTGCCGCCTTTCCACATGACGGGGAACATTTGCAGCTCTCAATTCCAAGACAATGTGTACGTTATTCCACAATTTTCACTTCATCAAATATTTGATGTTATGTGACGAGAGCAACATATTCAAAACTTAATAGAAAGTGTGCTCAATTGGCTCACTTTAAAGGTGTGCCAGACTGATTATTGTTTATTAAAATTGTATTAAATAACAATAATAATAATAATAAAATAGCTATATAATATAGTAAATACAACACAATTATTATTATTATTGTTGTTGTTGTCATTATTATTATTATTATTGTTATTATTATTATATCATCAATATAATAATAATAATAATAATAATAAATAATAATAGTAATAATAATAAACACAACAATCATATTTTATTATAGTTATATTGTTAATAATTTAACTATATATAACAATACATATATTTATTATTACTATAAATAATAATAATAATAATAATAATAATAATAATTATTATTATTATTATTATTATTATTATTATTGCTAAATGCCAAATATGGCAATTAAAGTGATGAGTGTGATTTTTTTTTTTTTTTTTTAGATTGATCGATCAATAGATAGGGAAACCAACTTGAAAATTGTAATTATTTTTGCAGTTCCGTTTGGTGATGCTAGAGGTTCAGAAAATACACACTTCACCTTTAACATTGCTTAAGCATTTTAAAATAAGCCCATAACAACACAAAGGTACGGTGGCCCAGGGGTCCACAACACAACCAAATTAGCAAGCAGATAAAAGCTGAAAATACAACTAAATTAAGCCAGAACACAACAGAAAAGCCACAGTTCAACGGATATAAGACGCAACACAACAAATGTGCCACAACACAATTAAGGCACAGCACAATAACACATTCAGAAAATAAATATTTATAAAAATGCTGTGCTTAATTGTTCTGAAGTGTTTCGTGTATTGTGACTTAATTTTGCTGTGTTGTTGCTTTATTTCATTGTGTTGTGGCTTATTTCCATTGTGTTTTCAGCTTTTATTTGCTTTACAAATTTGGTTGTATTGTGCACCCCTGGGCCACCTTACAAAAGAAATGGCAAAATATACAGTGAAAATTTAGAAAGCTCTATTTGTCAAGTCTGATTATGGCTAAAGGTGAGGAGCGCTTTTGCTTTTCTCATCAAGTATTTGACAATTAGGAAAATAGGGTGCTGAAGAAAGAGTGAAAGTGGCATTTTAATGAATTCATAATTGTATGCATGCCGGAGTTGCTCAACACCATCTCTGTATTCTTCCAAAATCAGAACAAAACAAGTGGATCTAGTTAGAGCAAATGCAATAAAAAGTGAAAACGTGCTAGAAACGTTGTTAAATTGAGGAGCAATTTCTGCCTGTTCTGACCTTTAAAATTACTTCCATTGGTGTAATCTAAACAAGTCATCCTGAGACCCCAAGCAAGCAAAAGCACCCATTTTATTCAGTCATATTAAACATTTCTCTTATTTTCACTTACATAAAACCAGTGAATTTAAACTGATAAAATCAAGCCCCTCCCTACATTTTCTCCTGCTTTACTCAAAAAAATATACCATATTACCAGAGGAAAATGGGCTGTGAACGACATTTCTCATTGACTTTAAATACTGAATATCAGCTGTTTTTACTCCAGTGTAAACCCATCATTTAGCACGAAGGGAATGTACTGATCTTGAACTCTGTCCTTGAAATACTGTGTGTCTAAAAAATGAGGCCAGGATATGGAGTGAACAGTCAGCTTCCTCTGTCCCATTAGTGGACATGACCATTCAAACAGTGTGTGTCCACTCTGATGTCTCTTCTCCAGGAGTGACAGCCCACTTGAGGGTGATGAGGAAGGATTACATGATAATCCTGAACTCTCAAGGCCCACCAAGTTGAAATAGGTCACCTGCGGTGGGGCAGATTACAGCTTTAATCTGACACTGAGGGGCCATGATGAGAACCCTTGATAACCCACAGACACACTTGCAATAGTAGAACCTAGTTTTGAAGTTCTCTCACTTGTCTGTCTGTCTGGTTCTGCTCAGTATGTGGTCAAACACCCTTGTGTGAATGAATGGATCTTCTTTGTTTGTGACTGGTGTGTAAACACCCTATATTAAATATATCCAACTCACAGAGTGAACACCAGGGGGTCCTGGAGAGTTTGTGCATGTACTGTAGGTTTGGGAATTGGCAATCAGTTTTTCTTCAGAAATCTTGTGGTCAGATGAGTGTTTCCCACATTGCTACTGGATGTATATATTTTTTATTATTTACTGGAGTTGTGTATTTGCAGTCTGAATCAAATGTTGTCCATTTCACGTACAACTACGTAACTCACTGTTAACCACCATAGTACAATGGATCATTGGAGAAATTAACTAGCTAGTCACGACTGTTTCCCAAAAACATAATATCTACAGTATGTAGCACATCCATCATTCGAACCATGTTGGTTCAACAATATTGAGCTGCCATTAATGACAATACACAGGGGGTGGAGTAATAACTTATGCGGATATCAAATAATAATAGCTGATTTACACAAACTCCAGAAAACTGTTTAATGTGCGAAAGCTGCTGAAGACACGAAAGCTGCCTGCACTACAGCATAAAAATGACAGATACATTGCACTGCAATAGTGGGGTTTACCTTTACTCCAGACTTTGGGGTTCTCCCGACGCACTTGAGAACATGCGCACTCTTTAGAAACCTACAACAGCGCCACTTATGCGTTAACAAATACACATAAGCCGTGTTCTCCAACAGAAGCAGTGTGTTAAAGCATTTTCTCTTAACAGCATTTAATTCCTTACACGGCTGCATTCGTGTATAAGTAATGTTTCAGAATGTCACTTTCTGCAGAAACCCTGGAATAAGCAGTTTTCTTAAGTGCATGTAAACATGGTCAAAGTCTTGATAGAATGAAAGATATATATGGAATACAAGATTTAGAAGCCTCAGCGAAGTCAAATGATGTCCACACAGCAAATTAACAATGAACTATGCTTCTAACTACACAGTGGATAAAAACACCAAATCGTTAAACTATGTTGGTAACGATGGAACTCGTGTCCATAGTTGGTTATTGGCACTAAGCTACCCACCATACTAGAATTGTACACATCCAGAGTGACGAAAAGGGCTGGTAAAATCACTCTTGACCCCATTCACCCAGCACACTTTCTCTTCGAACTGTTGCCCACTGGCCGGCACTACAGAGCACTGAGCACCGGAACAGCCAGGCACAGGAATCTTTTTTTTTTTTTTTCTCAAGCCATCCACCTCATGAACAGTTAAATCTGCCCCCAAATAATTTCCTTTGGTCAATACAACCATGTGCAATATTCAGTCCATCCATTCCCACTTATATCCATATTTCATTTATATTCTTTAACATATCCTACCTCTTCTTTAATACATTACATCACCTGCACATAACTGTATATCTGTATATAAAATATTCAAAAAATTATTTATTTTTTTCTCCCCAATTTGGCATGCCCAATTCCCAATGTACTCTAGGTCCTTGTGGTGGCATAGTGACTCACCTCAATCCAGGTGGTGGATTATGAATCTCAGTTGCCTCCACATCTGAGACAGTCAATCTGCACATCTTATCACGTGGCTTGTTGGGCGTGTTACCACGGAGACTTAGCATATGTGGAGGCTTCATGCTATTCTCCGTGGCATCAAAGCACAACTCACCACGCACCCCACCGAGAGCAAGAACCACATTATAGTGACCACGAGGAGGTTAACCCAACGTAACTCTACCCACTCTAGCAACCGGGCCAATTGGTTGCTTAGGAAGCCTGACCAGAGTCACTCAGCAAGCCCTGGATTTGAACTTGCGACTCCAGGTGTGGTAGTCAGTGTCTTTACTTGCTGAGCTACCCAGGCCCTGCTTCTAACAACATTATTGCGCTAATGTATATTTATATTTTTTTTATGTTATATTGTATTTTTTTATTATTATTTTTTATGTCACTTTATGTATATATGTTTAAATGTATATTTTTGTATGTATGTATATACGTTGCATTCTCTTGCACTGGAAGCTTCTGTCACCATGACAAATTCTTTGTGTGTGTAAGCATACTTAGCAATAAAGCTTATTCTGATTCCGATATACACATATATAACCAAAATAAACAATATCTAACCAAAATTAGTGCTTTTATTATACACTTTGGACCAATTTTAAGTACAATAAGAATCATTAATGGAAGCATTAAACAACCAGAACTGTTATGTTGAATTATAACCATAATAGTTACAATTCCCATTTGTAGTGTACCAGGTGTTGCCTAAAGGCTGTGACACACCAAACCGACGTCAAAGAACTAGCGCCGACTAAAGCAGACTGTGGGTTCGGCTCACGTCACCTGTGTCTGGGTCAAAAAGTTGCTCTTGAACACACCACAAAGACGACACTCGATGGCAGTAGTCTGTATTTGTTACTCAAAATGGGAAACTGGAAGAGCTAGTGACTGCTGGGATACACAAATCTCGCTCACCACAGCCGGATTCGTGATGTATCGGAAATGTCTGATAAGTTGCAAATGGCACTGGCCTTGTCAGCCCTTGGTCTTTTGCTTGTGGAATAAGAAAGGAAGAAGCAGATGTGAAAAATACAGAGAAACCACTCTAATTGGGTGAAATCGTGGATACTCCAGAGACAGGCTCATGAGGCTTTCCCGAACCTGTGTCGAGAGCTGGATTTAACTGGAACCTCTGATTTTAAAAATTTCGCTCTGCTTTATTTAACACCCACCCACACCACCTAATGTCCTTCTCATCTCATCTCAATCCTATTGCTGTAATCCCACTGTGAGAATACTACTGTTTTTTTGTCCAGTCCCTCTGTTTAGGTGGAGATCATGTGGGGATCAGTGACATCGTTGGATTTATTAATACCCCTTGTTTGTCCTTTTTGTAAATAAGCACTCACTGGATTAGCATACAGATAAAGACACGTGATCATCACAGTGTTTTATTGAACTGGAAAAAGAGGTTCAACGCTTTGGAAGAAATGCATACGCTGCTGATTGGAACACACAGTACAACGCACCCAAGCAGAGCGCAGATTAATTAATGAACAAACAGGCTTTATTGATTTCTCAGTGACATTGCAGTGGTGCCTGGAGAGCATCCCATGCATTCATTACAGCAACCCACCAGCCTTCTCTTCAAATCGCTTCCATGTGGTATTTATTTTACACCACTCAACACCATTTTGCATGCAGAATCCACGAGTGGATGTGAAAACCTGGCAAAATGTCCAAACGTACTTAAATTGTGCTCGCATTCTGTTTATATTTGCCAGACCAAACTAAGCAGAGCTGTGATAAACATCTGCAACACATGAGATCAACTTAACATTTTTTTAAAGTCAACGTGCAGTGCTGTTCATGGTCCAGTTTACTTCTGTCCTAATTATGGATTTCAGAGTAAAACAGGGTATTTACCAAAAAAAATAAAAAAAAATAAAATGTAGACAGGACTTGATTTTATCTACTGGGAATTGTTTGTATTGTAAAAAGTGACTTTCTGACTAAGAAAGTGACTAAAACTATTTCGGAAAGGGACTTGTTACATCCAAGGCAGCAGAGAGGGAAGAAAACAAGTCTATTCACAATTCCATCTGGTAAAACATCACTGGCAAATCATCTACTATAACGGCACTGACCCTTGACCTCTTTATTTGTGACATTCATTGAAAAGGAAAAAGGAAACATGTTTCCGAAGCAGAGCAAGGTATAACATTTTGATAAATATTCCAATGACAAACCTTTTTTTCTGAGGAATAACCTGCCCCAATGATTCAATCTCAATCACAGGATTGAGTAAAAACGAAACAAGGTCAATTTTGATTTCATGTTGACTTTAAATCACAGCCCAATAAAGTCAATGCAAACTCCAGCCCTTGGTCCAACACGTAGTTGTCCCAGGAGAGGTGTGTGGAACAAGTGAGCTCCATCCAGAGCATGATGCCTGTTCTTGGCCCCAGAAGCCCTTCATCATAGCATTACAGGAATAGAATGCCGTCCAGGCCTCAGTAGGATCCAGATGCCCAAATTATACCATTTCCTGGCAGAATGGTTTCAAGATGGCCCAGTGCTACCGTCCTGTTGTTTAATGTGGGGGGCTGGGGTCTTTGGAAGAAGAAAGGGGTGGAGGAATAATTCACCCATAAATGATAAATCCTGTCATCATTTAATCACCCCTATGTTTGTTCAAACCCATTTTACCTTTCTTCCATGGAACACAAAAGCAGAAATTTGTCAAATGTATTAGCCACTAATTTTCATGCAATTACAATAAAAGGGGACTGGAGCTTTTAAGCTTCAAAAAGGACCCAAAAGCACCAAAAAGTAGTTCATATGATTCATGTGCTTTATCCTAAATCTTCTGTAGTGATATGATAGCTTTGTGTGAGGAACATACTACATTTTAAGTAGTTATTTATTGGTAATCATCCCCTCCACCAAAGCTCCAAAATAAACTAAATAAGTCATATGGACAACAAAAATTGTGCCTTGACACCATTGATGGCAATTAGCATGTTCCACAGAAAAAGAAAGCCATACGTGTTTGTAATGATATGAGGGTGAGTAAATGATTACTGAATATTTATGTAGGTGAATTTTACCTTAAATAGCGGGACATGGTCTTGTTTTATGAGGTGAAACTGGGATAGGTGGATTTAGAGCTGGACATTTGAGCCAAAAGAGGTCAGGAAAAGAGCCACTGTTGCTAATGTGAAGGCTGATGTAGCCACACAGGCATGAGTTTCTGTTATTCAAATATGGAAATGAGACCAGGTCTGGCCAAATAAGGCAGCAGAAAAAATTCTAGAAGGCCAAACTAAACCTCTGACTCACTCTCTCTTACTCAGGAGTTGTATCTACATAAATAAGTTATTTCAACTCTGGCTTTGACTCTTTCTTTCTGTGTTTCTATGTATCTTTGTCTTTAAATCTCTGTCTATTTCTGTTTCTTTTTCCATTAATGCTGTCTAAATGTGATCTAAAAAACTTTTTAGGAGGTTTTACCACTCAGAACTTAACATTCTTTCCTTGGAAGCTACATAAATTAATTACAAAGTATTTTCTCCATATCCACCCGTCTCTCTCTTTTATCTCTCTCTTTCCATTAGTGTAACATAAGTTTAAAAAATTCCAGGAAGTTAAAACTATCTGAAATTCAGCTCCCTCTTCATTTCCTCCTCATTCATTGACAACTTCCTCCTGTTCTTTCGAGCATGATCTTATGAAATTACGTGACCGTTGGAAAATTATATTACATGGTTCTATACAGATATCACGGCAGTTACGAGCTGAAATGTCAATGAGTACCACTAAAAACAAGTTACCTTTCCTCCCAAACAGTTGAAGGTTAAAGCTCTGTCGTGTTTTAAATCAACAAACCTATATCCCTACACTAAACAAGCCTAAACCTAACTAATCTTGTCAGAAAAAGCTAATGTGACATGAAAAATGCAATTGCTGAAGCAACCATGTCTTTTTCTGGTGCATCTATGACACTCTTGCCTCACATGCCCAATTCACATTTGCTCTTCAGGTCTCGTACCCCCATTCCTTTACATCACAAGTGCAACACTCTATTACTTTAGCAATGCAATTTGATTGTGCCTGACAAGCTTATAAATGTAGTTGGTTATGTAATGCAAACGTTAAAATGTGTCATGTGCCTCTAAAGCGGCAATTTATTTACATAGAACTAAAGCCTAAAACATAAGCTTGCATAAAACTTTAACACTATTCTTTTGCTGCCCTTGCAAGCCCTGCTATTTTCTTGTGGAAATGCAAATCTAGTTCCTTTTTATTTCTCCATCTCTATTGTTCAGTTCCTGTACCCCTTTCTGTAACATAAGGGAATAGAATGTTAGAGTGTTAAAGTACACACACAGGTATGAAACAGGGTGCATTGTGGAAGTTTACATTTAAAATGTCAAGCGCTTTATTTCTTAGAACACCTTTGCTTTTCTTGCTCTGCTCCCTGGTGAATTGCAGGACTTTGAATAAATAGCGCGTTTGAGAGCTGAGGGTATGAATGCAAAGACTCACAGAAGACCTCTGGGGGCCTCTCTCTCTTTCCTGTTCTTTATCTATGAAGTTTTGTTTGCATCGTCACCTTAAATACACCACCTCTCTTTCTCACCTTATATCTGCATGTACTGTAAGTGACATCAGGAACTCTGAATGGTTGACAGAAATAGAATAAGAAGTGTCTTAGAGGTTAACGATGAGGGTAAGATTATTTTAGGGCATTTTATGAATTTATATTAAGGAATATACACATACAATGCTGGTGTGACGAGGAGGAGGGTGGGGCCGGGCCGTGAGTGCGCACGGCCGGCCCCCAATCGGGCTAATCAGCCGAGGAGAGGGATAAAGCCGAGCTGGATGCGGCAGTTCGGGAGAGAGAGAGCCCACATGCAGCTGCCGTGTGTGTTTATGTTTATGTCTTTTTAAGTTTTCATTAAACATAATTTTGATGGTTCGTCCGGTTCCCGCCTCCTCCTTGCCCATTTTAAACACTGATACAGCTGGTAACACACAAAACTAAGACAAAAACCCATTTACAGTATTAAACATTGGGCAATATTTCATGAATTCACATGCACACAAATCTCTTTGCAGTTAGAAGTCCCTGGGTAGGAGTGTTTACATTTGACAGAAGGAAGGATTATGGAAAGATTGAGTCTCTGAAAACAGGATTTGAGATAAAAGCATAATAAACTATGGAACAGTTGGGGAAAATCAATAGAAATACTCATGCAAACAAATGAGAACAGGGTCTATGGCTAGTCCATGTTACATGGAAAGTTGGTCACTTTACATGTCATTAACTCTTTCGCACGTGAGTTTTTCCTGTACTGACGGGTCCCCCAGCACAAATTCTTTTTTTAATGTGATAATTAAAATAAATGTCACCTTACACTTGACAGCAAATGCACTGGAGGGCCAGTTATATATTATCAAACATATAAAGGGATTTTTAAATGTTAATAAGTGCCACTCCTAAGAAAGTTGCTCAGTTTTCCTGTGGAGCTCTCGATTTGTCAAGCAAGGGTTTGTTGGTCAGGGTGTCGTTTTGGGCAGAAGGTCGGTCGACTGCAGCCTGAAGGTATCTGAGCTGTTTCATTCATCTGTTTCATTCACAATGAAATATACTGCACCAAACTGTGACAGCATGACTGATCAAAAACCAATGGAAACTAACACAAAGTTTCTCCATTGTCCATTTGAATTATACTACATGGCCAAATGTAAATGGACATCCCCTTCTAATTAATCGGTTTGGCTAGGCCCCTAAATTCTAGACAAATCTTATTTCAAAGCCATAAAATGACACTTTTAGAGCACTAGACATCTAGTGGAAAACCTTCCCTGAAGAGTGGAAGCTGTTACGGAGGACCAACTCCATATTAACACCAAATTCAACAGGGTACATATGGGTGCAAGTAATAAGAACCACAAACACTCACAATGTCTCTTTTGCACTTGCCCAAATAAGATTGACAACATGTTATTTTTTATTTTATTTTTTCACATCAGGACATCTTCTGTCTCTGGTAGGGGGTTAGAAAACTGTCAAGGAGGAAGAAATAGTCAAAGCGCAACCAGCAAAGTAGAAAGTACATTGTTTGACACATCCGTGACTGTCTGCGCTGTTAGATCCAGTACGTTTAGCCCTGCTGTTCTGAATATGATATATACACAATCTGATGTGACATGCATTGGCACACCTCTTCACAGTGCACTAGAGTATATTCTGTAATGGGCATGACCCTCGAGTGTATGGAGAGGCTAGGCCGGTGACAACAGCAAAATAGGAGAAGATAAAAATAATGCGATTCCAGCACCAGCGTGGCAGGTTTTCAAACGGAGTGCTTCAGCGTACACTAATCTCACAATGGATCAGCCTGGACGAGACTGTAAGTAAGAGATCACATCCACCTCAGTGAACATGGGAAACGACATGTTTTTGATTAGACAGTGGGAGAGAGCTTCATCCCAGGCATGCAGACAAAAAAAAAAAAAAAAAAAAAACACAACAACATTGGTTTTCTCTCAGTGATGCCACATCATGTACTGAGTGCTGCTGCAATTGCAGACAACTCAGAATGCACGTCACCTTAGAATGTTCGCTAACAACAGACCAATCAGGTGAACACTAAAAAAAATAAATAAAAAAAACCATACATTTCTTAATATTTTTCTTAAGAAAAATAAACTTGTTTTGTTTATTTATCTTATCCCACTGGCAACTATCATATTTTCTCTTTTTAAGCATAAACCTCTCTAAAATTGTGAAAATAAGTCCTAATATCTTATGCATTTTCTTAGACATTTCTATAGTGCCTTTATCCCACCACAAATGATTTTTTTTATTTTTTTTTTTTACAATCATTAAAAAGGTATTTCTGACATAATATCTTACAATTTTGACTTTGTTTTCGCAATTGCATGATATAAATGTAAAAAGCTGACATATATATGAATTTATAATATATTATATTATAATCTTGCAATTATAACTTCATAAATAATTTAAATTGCAAGTTATAAAGTCACAGTTGCAAAATATAATGTATAAATTGTGAGAAATATAGTAGCAATTGGTTCTTCTTACATTTTTTTATTTTGTGATGAAATCCGGCTTCCATATATTTAACACACATATATCTTGTTTATATATATATATATAATCTATGTTCAAAACAAAAAATCAAACCCTTTTATATAACAAATGACAGATACAAATGTTTACGTTTTAGATGCTTTCAAACGTCCATATTGCATGTGTTAGTGTCTATTCAAACGTAAAAAACATGTACGTTTAATGTTACAAATATTAATATACAAATAGTTATGTATATTAATGAGATCAGGCTGGGAAATCAGCACTTAACTTGCGATATGGTCTTCTATGGCGATCCGAGAAAAACTAGAGATTGCAAAGGAAAAAAGTCTACGAGGAGAAACGGCAAGAAATTTTGTACATCGGCTTCAATCGGACAATTGACCAAATCATAAACAAATTGAAAACATTAAAGAGAGACCAGGGAGCATAAGAGACCCAAGCAAAAGCAGCAGTGGACGGAGCAACGATGTCTTGGACTCTGTGCCCGGACACTGACCATCCAGCTTACTAACACTGGGGCATTGAATTCAGTCAGTCTCAAGTCAAGTCAACTCGCACTCACTTGAGATAAACACAGAATCGCCGGTGTCCTCTGCAGCTGATCTCGGTAATTAATTTTATTTGCCAACTTTGTTGAGCTTTCCTAGCAAAAAAGTTTTGTTCAATAAGGAGATTACTAATTTAGTTAGGAAGATTGCTGCTATCTGTTATGTAATCCGGTGGGATTCTCAATCAAGACGTAAACATAATATTATATGCTCTGGCAAAAATCCAAATATAACTATATGCTACAGTAATGTTAATAGATATTCCACTGTTATACAGTAGATTATAGTATTTAGCAAGATACGCCACTTTAAAAAGTGAATACAGTACATGTGTAATTACGTTACCCATCGTTTTGGGCGTAGTATCATCTCTGGCAATCTTAAAGAGTAATCTAACAACACTGGATTGCATTTCTCTGTATTTTTAAATATGTCCTAAAAAAAAACTGTAGGCAACACAAACACTGTGATGCGCCATGTTTGTTTGTGTTTGAGGTAGTCGCAAAAAACTACCACGCAGCCACATAACCCGTTACATCACCGTTTGGCTCTCATATCAGTGGAAAAGCATAGTCGGTTTGCGATAGGCTTCAGATTGCCCCGGCCATGAACCAGCCGAGCACAGGCTTGGCACGAGAACCATCACCATTACTGTGAAAAAGGGCTTATAAAAACACATTACAATGGCTAAAGTGTTTCTAAATTATTTTTATATGGCTCGTTATACATATCGCAGCGGTTTTCTGGTGAAATGAACACTAGAGATGCTACAAGTTAACAACAATTTATTTTATTCCCTTTCACACAAATTCCATGTAAAAAGGCAGATTATCAGTTCATAAACACCTACTTTTTTGCCCTTGTGACATCAAAACAATTTCACTATATTGCATTACTTGTAAGGAGATACATTTAAGCTTTGCATTACATAACCAACTACAATTACAAGCTTATTCAGGCACTGTTAAAGCACTGCACTTGTAACACAAAGAAATAGGAGCACCACAAAATGACTGGTTGCTTCAGCAGTTGTGTTTTTAATCTCTCATTTGCTTTTACGGCACTATTGGTTAAGGTTTAGGGTACGGAGATAGGTTTTGTTAATTTAAAACTCAATACAGCATTAACCTTAAAAGCCTAAAAATCTGATTGAGATAACATTTAACTCGCTTTTAGCGCCACACAGTGGACATTTAACATCAGAACTGCCACAACACGTTAAATAAACATTAATATGTATTGCAATTTTGCAAAAATGTCACCACAGTAATTTTCATTAGATAAGGCAGCATTTGCAACCCATTTCCTCTGGTAAACAGTCATATTTCCAGGTGAAACAGGATCTTCAAAAAGTTAAAAAAATGTAGGCTGATTGAAAGGTGGTTGGAGGGGAAAGGTTGAACACTATTTGAACATACTTGAAACAGGCACTGAGAAAATTATTTGTTGCACTGTATTCACAATGACCATTAAACAGCCTTCCATAATTGCCCCCTAAAAACATCCTATTACTTTATCTTTACTTTCATCCATTTCTGACTTTTACTTCCGGACTGTGTATTTTGTAAGTGGATAGATGCTCATATCATACTGTCTTGTTTTCTTTCTTAGTGCAGTGGTAAAAAAAAGGCTCCTTTACCTGCTTTAAATAAAATCAGGTGCTTGGAAACACTGCCACCTTGCCATTATAAATCCAGCAGTGTGTATTTAGAGGCAGGATGAACAGGTTTACAGGTAACACTGGCCACATGATTTAAACATAATCTGGATTATAACACATACTAACCATCCAATCAGCCTACAGAGGCTTAGACACACAGAGAGGTATAATCTCTTCCCCTACACGCCTCACTTGACTGTAGATAGATTCATACAGATTCATATGATGGGAAAGGGCATGAGTGGGTCATGGGATAAGAGGACAAATGCACTGTGGGAAAGAACGATGGACTTGTATAGACAAAAAAGGAACGTCTGGATGCCAGCTGAGTCAGAATCACACTGATAAACATGCATGCTTACACAAATGCACACAAAACATGATATTTACTCAGACTTTGGAACAAAATCCTTTATCATAAATTCTCATTGCCCAAGTGATGTGACCTAAATCCTGTTCAAATCTTCCCAGATGACTAGGTTTTACAACTGATTTCAAAACAGGATCAAAAGAGTAATGGGCGACATGACAAAGCAGAAATCTCCTTAAATTCTTAAAATGCTCATGTACTTGTTTCAAAAGGTCCTATTACAATGAAACATGTGGGTGTGTGAGTTATGCACTTCAAAGGGATTTAATGGTACTATATATATATATATATATATATATATATATATATATATATATATATATATATATATATATATATATATGAAATAAAAAAAAGTAAAAAAAGTGTGGAAGACAATACTGAGGATAATGAAATTTGACAGACTGAACAACAGGGGGGTGAGTCGGATAGGACAGTATAAACCGGCATGTGCCAACCTGCTGTCATGGGCAACATCCTTTCACATTCCACACTAACTGCTGACCAATCAGAGCAGAGACTGACACCAAGTTGAGTCAGTTCCTGTGGTCCCTTTTGACTCATCACTGCCAGAGTCAAAACATATGCACACGTATTCATTCACACTTCGTCAATCAGACCAAGACAAACACAATCATGCTTCGTAACTCCACTATGCTGTATCTTTTAAAGAGATACATTCGATATAACACAGTAACACGTTCCTGGTTTATCCCTTAATGAGGAAGTGGCGAGTCAGATGAAGTTTGCATATACAAGTGATTTATTCAATATTTTTTCTACACTTTTCAGTGCTCACAAAACACACACATGCAAAATGGCACATGTCACTCTCTGTCTCTCTGGCTCTCAGCTCACTTTTATTTCTCTGTCACCTCTTACTGCAACACAGAACAGCTGTTAGTAAAATTGCCCACAGGTGTAACTCCTTAACGCTCTCATCTCGCTCTCCATTCACAAATCGGTCCTCGACTACGCCCCCACCTCCACCTCCACAAACTGAAATACTACATTTTCTCCAGTCATCAGAACCAGATCGAGCCATCGCCCTTAGGAACCAGAACCACCGGGCTGGTCCAGTCACTGTGGGATTCTTCTATTAGCCCCATATCTAGCATGGCCTTTAATTCTTCCCATACCACTTCTTTTTTGTGCTCAGGCACTCAGTAGGGTTTCAATATGGTGCTCTATGAAATTTGTTCGACCGGGGAGAAGCGAGAACACATCGGAGAACTCTCCTTGCAACCTGGCAATCTCTGTGACTTGGAATGGTGAGAGGTGGTCTCCACAAGTGACTTGATCGGTGGCTTTTAAGTTCACCTCTGGCCCGAGCTCCTCCATCACCAAAGTCACGGGAACCTCCTCTCTCCATGGTTTTAGGAGGTTGAGGTGGTAAAACTGACATGCTTCACCACTATTCATTCGTTTAACTTCAAAATCGATTTCCCCAACTCGCCGTGTGACCTCAAAGGGCCCTTGCCACTTGGCAAGTAATTTAGAGCTCGATGTGGGGAGCAATACAAGAACTTGATCTCCATGCATGCCACGCAGTCGACGCCAACACAATAATTAAAATGGGTAGAACCCCATGGAGGCATGTGGGACCTCTTGCACTGCAAATAATAGGGGCTCGAGCCACTTGTCCTAATTCCGAGCATCATCGTGCACGAACTTACGAATCTTATTCTTTATTGTCTGATTAAATCGCTTGACCAAGCCATCTGTTTGGGGGTGGTAAATGCTGGTCTGAATCAATTTAATCCCCAATAATATGTACAGTTCGCACAGTGTGCATGACATGAACGTAGTGCCCTAATCAGTGAGGATTTCTTTCAGAATCCCCACTCAGGAGATAATTCTAAAGAGTGCCTCTGCAACACTTCATGCCGAAATGTTGCGCAGAGGCACTGCTTCTGGATACCTCATTGCATAGTCCACCAGAACCAACACAAAGCAATGCCCACGTGCCGTCCGCTCTAATGGCACGACAAGGTCCATACCAATTCTTTCAAAGGGGACCTCTATCAACAGAAGGGGGTGCAATGGTGCTCTTGGTGCGGATTCACCAGCTGACATTCACGGCATGCCGCACACCACCTGCGAACATCCCCGTGAATGCCTGGCCAATAGAAATGGCCCATTAGATGGTTCAGTGTTTTTTTCCTGCCCTAAATGACCCGCCATCAGAATATAATGAGCCGTCTGGAATAATATTTCCTGACAACTCTGCGGTATTAACAATTGGGTTGTATCCTCTTTTGTCTGTGTGTCCTGCATCACTCAATACAACTGATTCTTGATAATAGAAAAATGCAGCCTGTGGCACATAGGGGATCTGGCCCAATGTCTCCACCTCCATTGTGGGGCATTGGTCCTGGAAGTGCCCAGTTCCCCGCAGTGCCATCAGACTGACCCAGGCTTTCCCCACGCACCCCTGGCAGTGGATTCACCAACCTGTGGGGAAGGCGAGAGAGAGAGAGAGGGGAAGCCGGCAGGTTAGGGAATCCCCGAGAATGTTTGCCGGTTTGGCGGAATGCCACCCCATTTATGGGGTGCAGGTATAGGAAAAGGGGATGAGGAGGGGTGAGAGGAGTGAGGAGAGAAAGCGAGAGTAGGGGGCTCACCGGCCCCTGGATACGCCGCCAAATGGTCCTCAGCCAGCTGGATTGCCTCTGTCAGCGACGCCAGGTGGTGGCACTTGACCCACTCGGTCGTTCCTTTCAGTAAGCAGCCAACAAACTGCTCCATTACCAAGGGGTCGATGACAGCTTCAGCGTCGCGATCCTCTGCCAGCAGCCACCTCCGACAGGCATTGCGGAGCTTTTGGGCGAAGGCAAACGGGCGGCCGCATTTGCTGTATAGCAGCATCCGGAAGCACTGCCGGTGTTGCTCAAGGTTATGGCCAACCCGCTGCAGGATGGCCCACTTTATGTCCACGTACTCCATAATGTTAGCTAACGGAAGTTGTTGGGCCGGAAGCTGGGCTTCCGAGGACAGCAATGGCAGCAGCTGGGCTGCCCACTGTGTGTTAGGCCAGCCCCATGCTTCAGCCGACTGCTCGAAGTGCTCGATGAAGGCCTCAGAGTCGTCTTGCGGCCCCATCTTTGTGAGCGTGATGTGGGGCTGGGCAATGGCTGTGTCCGGGGTCGCAGCTGGAGTACTCCCCTGGGCCATCAATCTCCGCAATACCTGTCGGTCTTCCACCTGGGCTTGGAGCAGGACCTGGAACTGCTGCTCTGCACGTAAGTCCAGGAGGGCTTGGTGTTGTGTCTGGTGGATGTCAGCAAGTCTTGATGACTTCGACCAAAGGCAAGGATTCCATGACTGAGTGTCTTCCTCATCTGTTCCCGGGTTTCGACACCACTGTAACACGTTTCTGGTTTATCCCTTAATGAGGAAGCAGCAAGCCAGATGAAGTTTGCATATACAGGTGATTTATTCAATATTTTTTCTACACTTTTCAGTGCTCACAAAACACACACATGCAAAATGGCACGTCACTCTCTGTCTCTCTGGCTCTCAGCTCCCTTTTATTTCTCTGTCACCTCTCACTTCAACACAGAACAGCTGTTAGTAAAATTGCCCACAGGTGTAACTCCTTAACACTCTCATCTCACTCTCCATTCACAAATCGGTGCTCGACCACGCCCCAGCTCCACCTCCACAAACTGAAATACTATGTTTTCTCCAGTCATTTGTAAGTACATAATCCCAGAGGCTCGTGTGGTTATCTGGGCGTACAGCCATGGCTGTTATGGGTAAATACACAGTAGAAATGTCTAAAGTACCTGCTAGCTGGATTTCATTGCAGTGGGAAGTAATAAATATTTTAGTGCCTGAATGTAAGACAAAAACACTGTTAAATGTTTTAAATGATAAAATGAGACTGTTCGAGATTACAATAGAAAGAAAAGCATTGTTTTCAGTTTCAACACAATGAAAGTGAATGGAGACTGACACCACTGATATAAAAAAAAAAAACAAACAAAAAAAAACATACACAATATACTGTAAGTCATCATTCACTAAAAAATCTTCCTCTCCACCACAGTTGTTGTTGTCCACCCCCACCACCCCCACCCCCCTTCACATTCTCAGAACATCATGCTTCAAAGCCCACTAATGACACAATGCAGCAATTCATTTCATTAAAGTGATTTCTCCTTTCTTCTTGACCTAATTCATTCCTTCCATTTTTTTACCGCACTTGATTAATAGATGAAGGAAAGCTTATTAAATATTAATAAGTGTGGATTGCTTTTAGGTGCTTGCCGCAATAATAGATTTTTTTTATTTTTTATTTTTTGCTTCACGCTGAGCTCGTCCGTGTGTGTCCGGCCAAAGCAGCTCTTCATTATCAGTTGTTTAAAGCGGAGCTTTCATTTCACAGTTAGTTTGTGTGTTCACCTCTCTCACACACACACCAGCAAGAGTGTGGCTAGTTTGAACATGCTGCTCTAAAGATGAGCTATTTATGCTAGCTAATTAACATCAGCACGACTCAGCAGGTTCATGTCCTTTTTGAAGTTCGACTGCATCTGACTTCTGAAAGATTCCTGAAAGATTATGAAAATGTCGAATCTATCTCTGGAAGTGTGACAAGCCTGACAAAAATGTACTGTGGTGGCAATGCAGTACAATTGTGTCTGAGATGGAAATACCATGACACTTTGTTACATACCATACTCGGTGCTCGATTAAAAAAAAATAAAATCTATGTATTTTACAAATCGACCACTTGTAATTGCATAATTACAATTTCCCGCTAAACAAAGAATTGTTTATTTCCTGTAATATCCACTGCAAATGAACAGTAATACTCAAAATGTTAACACCTACACTACTGTCTGTGTTTGACAAGCGTAGTAGCTGAGAGCATGGCTTACAGACTGAGGCATCCCACAGACCTTTGGTTCAAAGGTTTGGTTCAATGACACAAAATGCACAGAAAAGAGTACTGATGTTAGAGCCGTGGTGCAGCAGTGAGCAAATATGCTCCAGACACACTGAGCCATTTAAATGTATCATACCCTCTCTGTCTATAACACACACACACACACACACACACACACCATAAAACATGCAAAATAAGTAAATAAATAAATAAATTTTCTTTTTTTATAATACCATTTATTATTATTATTTTTTTTATTTTTTTTGGGGGGTGATTAAGTAACATGGTAATACCATTTTTTTCTTTTAACCATATATATATGACATATATCATGGTAACACCATGTCTTTGGACATGTACCATGGTAATACAATATTATGTGCATAGGTATCATTGTAAAATCATGTTTGACTGAACTTTTACCATGGTAATTTAATGTATAGGTACTATTGTAATATGATGCTTTTTTTGCTTGTTTGTTTGTTTTTTGTTTCTTTGGACATGTACTATGGAAATACCACGTTTTTGGACATGTACCATGCTAATACCATAGCTTTCGGATATGATATCCTGGTAATATTGTAGTTTTAGGGATCTGTACCATGGCAAAAGCATGTTTTTTGGACATGGTTCCTTTATGATATTGTATCATAAACCAAATAATATTGTAATCATTCAGTACCACGATATACAAAGCATTACCTTTACCACTTTACCATGATACCACTACAATACTTTTTTGTAAGGGTATTTTCTTCATAACACA
The DNA here is from genome assembly GCF_019703515.2 of Myxocyprinus asiaticus. Taxonomy (NCBI): domain Eukaryota; kingdom Metazoa; phylum Chordata; class Actinopteri; order Cypriniformes; family Catostomidae; genus Myxocyprinus; species Myxocyprinus asiaticus. The sequence continues at coordinate 36,102,567 of NC_059375.1, forward strand.
TATTGTTTCTCGATTGTGTACATAAATCTCTCTCTCTCTCTCTCTCTCTCTCTCTCTCTCTCTCTCTCTCTCTCTCATATATATATATATATATATATATATATACATATATACATATGCTACATTAAAATAAGCCACATATGATCTAGGATTCCTTATAATAGCTAATTACATTGTAATAAAACACTACAGACAGAAACACCTGAGCAAACCTGAACCATTTCCATGGTGAAAGCAGCAAAGACTTCTGAGATCTCTCACTATGGGTTCCAGCTGTTTTTTCTTGAACAAGCAAACCCCTAGAGCCACTCTATTCCCCCCAGGACACCTTGCTTCTACCTTTTCAAGTATATACTCTATTTCCACAAACTCTTGTAACACGTACCTACCTGCAAAACCTGTCGATACCAGCAGCAATCATGCGGCCCCAGCATCACCCTCCCCAGATGTGGTATGTACCACCAGCTGGGGGGAAACTAAGAGTCGTCCTCTGTCACCCACACACTCAGCATGCACTTCCACCCACATAAACACCCTGAACAGACTCTGATGAGTCACCGCCCAGGCAGAGCTGTGCTAAGATTGTGTGAGACAGAGGGAGAAGAGTGCATGTGTGATTATAGCCTGATAAAAACACACATGATAAGAGGAAAATAGGAGGAAGGGAGACTGGAAATGAGAGATATAGGCCTACTGCAAAAATAATTTTCTTAAAGGTATAGTTTTTTTTAGTTTTTTTAAATTAACATTTTGTTATTTACTACATTGTTGTTGCAAAACTAAATTAATTTTTGTCCTCCGTAGAAAACCAAAGGAGATGTTGAGCACAATTATGTTTTATTTTTCCATAACAACATCCTTATTTGTTTTTTGTTTTTTTTGTTTTTTTATAAAAAAAAAAAACAACATACATTTACTTTATGTCAAACCTGCATATGATATTGAGCCTTGTTTTCAGAGCATATAGCTTGAATTCATTGTATGTTTCTTACCTTTTTGGCTTATACTTAGAAATTTAGAAAGTTTTCCCACACTTTTTGGGGGATAGCCTTTATAATTTAAGAGTTTCATCTGCTGTGCAGAGAAAACAATGTAGCTGGCCACACAAAACAACGACTTTAAGCAGAAGCATCTGCCAACCAGTCGTGTCACTGTTGAATTTAATAAACATGGTAATTTAGAGTATATTTACCTGCTGTCCAGCAAGGAGTACTGGACGAACATGACGTTACCTAATTAATATTCATGAGCCAATCCAATAAGGTTTATAATGCACACTTGTTTTAACCCTTACATGCATGGTAATTTTCCCAAACACTCTTACATATTTGGGTCTTTAGAGACCCGGCACTTACATCTATCAAAAATGGATGTACAGAATGCCCAGATAATGTCAAATTTTACAAGTATTTTCTGGACAATTAGGAAAAAATAAAATAAAATATATTTTGATATTTTTTATTTTTCATAAATTAAAGAGAAAATGCAACAAATCAGGACAAATCAAAAAAAGGATTCATTATTTTCACACTGAAATTTTATGAGATGCAACTGGCTTTCAAACACATATTGAGCTACACATAACACATAATTTACACATGTATAATGTATGTGTAACTTACAGTATGTATGGCTTATGTGTACCTTATATGTATTTTCTAAGGCACTTGTTGTGGCTAAATAGATGCTCAACTTACACTTAATTTATGGAAGTGCAAAAAATAAAATAAAAATAAAATATGACAATCTTAAACCCCTCGGGTCTCTAGAGACCCTATACACTTTTAATACTTAAAGGTGCAGTATGTAAGATTCAGAAACCCTTGTTATTAATGATACATGTGGCTGTTAAGTGAACTGCAGCCAGCTACCTGTTGCTCGTGCTCGTGCACGTGCACACACTCCATAGGGACGCGAGCGAGCGAGCATCGACTAACATACAAAGAGACTGAACATGATTCACTGGCATCATGCTGACAGATGAGGTAGCATAATTACAATTACACAGTTATGATTGTTTTACTACAAACTTTGAGAGTGTATATTATATTTGACTCTCCAGTGCTGGAACAGGGCTAAAAAAAAAGTGTGGCTATAGGTCTGGCTATGTGAGACTGTAGTTTGAAGTAATCACTTTTCTTTGCATGATACATTGACTGCATTTATATGATAGCCTATGTCGGCGTTAGCTAGCTTGCCAGCTTTATCAATAGCTGTTAGCTAAATTTGGTGGATGATGACAGTATCTGTTTATAAAATAGACTGTACATTATAAATATGTTGACACAATTCAGTGTTGATGTGATTCCATCACAACTGTCATTTTGATATATCGATGCGCTATTGTTTTATAATAATACAATGTATATATTTTCTGTATAACCAAGTTAAGTTACACCAATGAATGGGTCTTTTTGCATTATCTTGAACATTGTCTAGCATTCATTTCATGTGTTATTGTAGTTTAGCTTGCTGAATAATTACAAATGAACATTGTTTATGTCAGTTATGTCTCTCCTCTGACTGACACTGAGGTCTCTATACTCCTCCGCTCCAACCACACCACCACCTGTTCCCTTGACCCCATTCCTTCTCACCTTCTCCAGGCCATCTCTCCGTCCATCTTACCTGCACTCACTCACATAATTAACACATCTCTACTTACAGGCACTTTTCCCACTACATTTATGCAGGCTCGAGTAACCCAGCTGCTGAAGAAACCTGCACTTAACCCCACAAAAACAGAACACTGCAGACCAGTCTCTCTCATCCCATTCATGGCATAAACACTTATGAAAGGGCAGTTTTCAATCAAATCTCTGCCTATCTCTCACAGAACAAGCTGCTGGATGACAATCAGTCAGACTTCAAAAGTGGACACTCCACCGAGACTGCCCTGCTGTCTGTCACTGAGTCGCTGAGACAGACGAAATCTGAATCCAGATCATCCGTCCTGATTCTACTGGACCTTTCTGCAGCCTTCGACAAAGTCAACCATAAAGTCAACCATCAGATCTTACTCTCCACCCTCTCTTCACTGGGCATCACAGGAACTGTGCTTGACTGGTTTAATTCCTATCTCTCAGGTAGGTCCTTCAAGGTAGCCTGAAGAGGTGAGGTGTCTAAGTCACATCAGCTACTTACTGGGGTACCTCAGGGTTCAGTGCTTGTGCCACTTCTCTTCTCTATATACACAACATCACTGGGACCCATCATTCAGGAACATGGTTTCTCTTACCATTGCTGCACTGATGACACGCAACTCTACTTGTCTTTCCTGCCCAATGACACCACAGTGACTGCTTGAATCTCTGCCTGCTGGGCAGACATCTCTGAACACCACCTGTTACTTAACCCAGCCAAGACCGAACTCCTTGACTTTCCAGCCAACCCTGCTGTTGAACACAACATCACCGTGCAGCTGGGTGCAACTACAGTAACGCCTTCCAAAATGGTCAGAAATCTAGGGGTAACCATCGATAACAAACTCAATTTCACAGACCACATCTCAAAGACTGCAAGATCATGTAGATTTACACTCTACAATATCAGGAAGATAAGACCCTTCCTCTCTGAACATGCCACACAACTTCTTGTTCAGTCACTTGTCATAATTAGACTGGACTGCTGTAACAGTCTCATTGCAGGCCTCCCTGCATGTGCAATTAGACCCCTGCAAATGATCCAGAATGCAGCAGCACGTCTGGTCTTTAATCAACCAAAGTGAGCGCATGTTACACCACTCCTTGTTTCTCTTCACTGGCTGCCGGTTGATGCACGTATCAAGTTCAAGGCTCTGATGCTGGCATACAAAACAGTCACTGGGTCTGCTCCAGCATACCTAAAATCATTTCTGCAGAGCTATGTGCCCACTAGAAGCCTGAGGTTGGCTAAGGAACATTGCCTTATTGTACCAACAAAAAGAGGCACCAAAACACTTTCCCGGACTTGCTATTTAATAATAACACGTTGGTGGAATGACCTTCCCAACTCCATCCGTGAAGCTGACTCACTTTCTGTTTTCAAAAAACAGCTAAAAACACATCTTTTCCATGAGCACTTAACCAGTCACTAAAAAAAATAAATAAAAATAAAAATAAAACTGTCTTGTTGCACTTTAATCTGTTTTGAATGCTATACTGATGCTAGTGAAACTTTGTAATATGGCACTTTTTGTACCACTGTCTCCTTAAGATGATTCGCTTATGTTTTCCTCTTTTGTAAGTCACTTTGGATAAAAGTGTCTGCCAAATAAATAAATGTAAATGTACTGTGAATCAGCATACCTGAATTTTAGTATAAGGAGAAGATTATTGAAATTATTTGAAAGTTACGAAGCAAGGTAGCTTGCAATTCGTCAGCGTTAGCAGGCACGATCAAGTTAGCTAAAATTACACAGATCAATCCTTATTGCACTATATTTCACATGCTTTGCAGTTATGTAAGCTTACCTGTCCAATAAGAAGAACGCCAATTCAGGGGCAGTTTTGATCGAATGCCCTGCCGATGTTCACTCTAGTTTTTACTCAACCACGATCACGTTCCTGCTTAGCCAGATGGGATTCAGTAGATAACTTTTTTTTTTTTTTTAGTTTGTGTAGGAGTCAGTGTTGTGCTGGGAGCCGGACATTTGCTGGATTCCATCTCTAAGATAATGTTACATAGTGTTGCAGTTTGTTGTCGCTGTTGAATAGCAGAAGAGAAGCTATTACTGTCTGAGGCAAGGCTCCCGGGAGCACGCATATATGTCACATCCTCTGGATTTTCCCAGCAAAAGCGACCCGCTCCCTTCGCATATAAATCAGTTTACAGGCTTTAATAGGCAACCTAGGAAGTCCGGGAAGGGCTCGTTTTTTAAGTTGCATTACAAGCCGTTCACACATTGGCCAAAAAAAAAAAAAAAAAAAAAAAAGCGAATATTACATGAAAATTGTTACATATTGCACCTTTAAACCAACATAATCAATATTATTTTATTTTATTATTTTTTTATTTTTTTTGTCGTCACTATTTATAATAGATAGACTGAGGAATATTAAAGAGGTGTGGGCACAACTCCAAAAAAATGGATGAGGTACAGGGGGTGGAATGAGGTCCTGGGACTCTAAAGACCTGAGGTATGCGTTTAAGGGTTAAGGATATTCTGACTTTTTATTATTATTATTATTATTATTATTATTATTATTATTGGGAAAAGAAGGCAAGAATACTTATAATTTATTTTTATTTATTTTTTTGCTTTGCTTTTCATCTGGGTGACAAAAGGTGAAACTTATGTCCAAATTCATAGGAGGGAGAAATTCATTCCTCCCCCTCATCTCATTGTCACTTTGATGAGATTAATAGCTAAAGATGTTTGCATCTATTTGTCTTGCCTCATACTTTACATCCGCACGTTGAGTGCATGACTGCCACTTTAGGAAACTGAGTGCTCATGCTCTTTTATCCGAGAAAGGATGTATACACACAAATTGCCGGTTAGCAGGTGGTTTGTTGTCTTAAACAACAACAGCAGACACAAAACATTGCCAAATAACCAGAAATAAATGTTTCAGTCAGTTTACTCAAAGACCAACGGCAGATAAATTACATACTATGAGAGACACTTTGTTTCCCCGCTGACATGAGCAGAATTAGGGCCTTCTAAGGTGAGATGAGACCAAAATAGAAGTGTTATGCTCTCCAGTGTGGAATCTACTCAGATGTACAAATCCAACAATGGGGCTCCAGCATACTGGAGCTCCTAACTGAGGAGTGATGTAAGAGCTCTTTGTGCTCAGCACCATAACTCCAGAATAACAATGGCCCAGAAAAGTGTAATGTGTTAGAGTAATAATGTCCGAAGCCTATCTTCATAACTATGCCATTTTCAAAGGGGTGTCATTGAAACTAAACACATAAAGTCAAAAACTTGCAGTGTACATGCGTTTTTGTGTCCGTACACACTGCTTTTCAATTGTTTTTCTATGTAAAAATATGCTAGTCGTACATCCTTGACTGCTGTGCTATATTCATTAAATTGTTGATCAGCCACACACACAGGAGCGCCGTGTTTTGTAGACGGTGTGTCACGTTAACAAGAACGTCAACGTTCAGGAAACCTTTTTATCATTTTTTTACAATTGTGTTTGGTGACACTAGTGCCGCAGAAATGACACACTTAACCTTTAATAAATGTATACATTCTTAAAACTCTAAAATACAGGAATTTACATATTCCAAATTTGTAATATACTGTAACTCAGAAATTGAATGCCATATTATAAACTTAGTATGGCTCTAAGTTTTATAATATGCCAAGAAACAACTTTATAATTCAGTGTCCTACATTGCTGCCAACGTCCTCTGGTATCCTCGATGGATAAAGACAGAATAAAAGCAGCATAGAGAGGTAGAGTAAATAAATAATGTATATAGCTATGATTTTCTGTCTTTTGAGAGATTGCCTGAACAGAACGAACTGGCCCTGTGCCTTTGGGTCATACGAGCAAAGGAAAAAATACCTGGGGCTGTGAGAGCAAAGTAGCCTGCGGCCATACACACACACACACACACACACAGACAGACAGACACACAAACACAAATAAAATCCAATCACTTTATATAGTGGAGACACAATACATTTCTTTCAAAACTAGAGAGAAATTCACTGTGCACCAATACTAGAGATACACCGATATAAAAATTTGTGGTCGATGCCAATACCAATAAAAAAAAAATAAAAAAAAATGAAATGTTGCAGCTTATCTTATTTTGTCATCAGATCACCATTTTGCTTAGGAATGCTTATGAAGGTGTACGATACAGCACTAAAATATTACATGTTCTTAGGAGTGCCAAACCTTCTACATATTGTGGCTATTTTTATTCTGGATTGTGCATTTGAATTCAAAGAGTTTTTCATATCAGTGTTTTAATGCTTATTACTGATATACCGATGGTTTTAATTTGGTCAATAATTGGCCGATAATTATCGGCAGCCACTAAATCGGCGCATCCCTAACTAATAATATTTTTATTTTATTTTTTTATTTTTATTTTAGTGTATCTGTACTTTCTTGTAATAGTCCAAAGTAGCATACATAGTAGTCAAGGTACTTGTATGGGAAGGAATAGCTCACCCAGTTTACTCACCCTCATGTTGTTCCAAACCCGTATGATTTTGTTTCTCCACATAAGAAAGGGGATGGAGAATGACAGCCTAAGTCACTATTCACTTAAATAAGATAAACTGAAAGTGAATGGTGACTGATTCTGTCAGTCCCATATATATATATATATATATATACATATATAACTCAGCAAAAAAAAAAGAAATGTCCCTTTTTCAGGACACTGTATTTTAAAGGTAATTTTGTAAAATCCAAATAACCATAAACAATGAATGGACATGCACCTGTGGAACGGTCGTTAAGACACTAACAGCTTACAGACAGTAGGCTATTAAGGTCACAGTTATAAAAACTTAGGACACTAAAGAGACCTTTCTACTGACTCTGAAAAACACCAAAAGAAAGATGCCCAGGGTCTCTGCTCATCTGCGTGAACATGCCTTAGGCATGCTGCATGGAGGCATGAGGACTGCAGATGTGGCCAGGACAATAAATTGCAATGTCCGTACTGTGAGACTCTTAAGACAGCGCTACAGGGAGACAGGAAGGACAGTTGATCGTCCTCACAGTGGCGGACCATGTGTAACAACACCTGCACAGGATCGGTACATCCGAATAACACACCTGCAAGACAAGTACAGGATGGCAACAACAACTGCCCGAGTTACACCAGGAACACACAATCCCTCCATCAGTGCTCAGACTGTCCGCAATAGGCTGAGAGAGGCTGGACTGAGGGCTTGTAGGCCTGTTGTAAGGCAGGTCCTTACCAGACATCACTGGCAACAACATCACCTATGGGCACAAACCCACCTTCGCTGGATCAGACAGGACTGGCAAAAAGTGCTCTTCACTGACGAGTCGTGGTTTTGTCTCACCAAGGGTGATGGTCGGACTCACGTTTATCATCGAAGGAATGAGCGTTACACCGAGGCCTGTACTTTGGAGCGGGATCGATTTGGAGGTGGAGAGTCCGTCATGGTCTGGGGCAGTGTGTCACAGCATCATCAGACTGAGCTTGTTGTCATTGCAGGCAGTTTCAATGCTGTGCGCTACAGGAAAGACATCCTCCTCCCTCATGAGGTACCCTTCCTGCAGGCTCATCCTGATATGACCCTCCCACATGACAATGCCACCAGCCATACTGCTCGTTCTGTGTGTGATTTCTGTGTGAATGTCAGTGTTCTGCCATGGCCAGCGAAGAGCCCAGATCTCAATCCCATTGAGCACATCTGGGACCTGTTTGATCGGAAGGGGGAGGGCTAGGGCCATTCCCCCCAGAAATATCCGGGAACTTGCAAGTGCTGTGGTGGAAGAGTGGGGTAACATCTCACAGCAAGAACTGGCAAATCTGGTGCAGTCCATGAGTTGGAGATGCACTGCAGTACTTAATGTAGCTGGTGGCCACACCAGATACTGACTGTTACTTTTGATTTTGACCCCCCCCCCCCCTTTGTTCAGGGACACATTATTAAATTTCTGTTAGTTACATGTCTGTGAAACTTGTTCAGTTTATGTCTTAGTTGTTGAATCTTTTTATGTTCATACAAATATTTACACATGTTAAGTTTGCTGAAAATAAAAACAGTTGAAAGTGAGAGGACGTTTCTTTTTTTTTGCTGAGTTTATATACGATCCTAGTTCCAGAATTGTGCATCATTACATTCCACCAAATAATTATAATCAACAATAATAAAAGCTCTTCTAAATATTGATGCTACAAAAGTTGTTTCTACTTCGTTTTGGGTCAAAGTGAAGGTTACTGCTTGTTAGAGTGTGTAGACAATATGCTGTGTGTGAGTAAAAGCTCAACTGTACCATCAGTGTGACATGATGACAGTGGTTGTTTGCCTGTAATAGGGCTGGTGGGCGGCACAGCTCTCTACATCTATCCCGCTGTTCTAAGGACATGCTGACACTCCATGCACATCCACCACTACAACTACCAACCCACACATACAAACACACAACTTGTCTAAATGTCTCCCATCTTATCTCCCACAAACAACACACTTCTAGCTATTATCGCAAGATTTTACATTGAATTTCCTCTCCAGAATACAGATAATGAGGGCCAGTCAGAGGAACTTCTCTAGAGCTTTAATTATTTGGGTATGAGCAGACATTTCACTCTTGTTTGACAGAGTAAAAAGTATCCACTGTGCACAAGATATAGAATTGTTATAATTACGCATGTAATTGTCAGACTGATCTCACGGTGAATTCGGCAACAGTAGGAAAAAAGTTTTGGGGGTCCTTTTGCGTCCCGATTTTTTGTCATGGTCATCAAGGTTAATTGTATTAAGTCTATCCCTAACCCAAACCATAACTCCAAACCTAACCATAAGTGGAATAAAAATGTAATCTTAGAGGAAAAAATGCAACCTCACCATTGTTCACCATGCGATTATTTCCTGGTTCACTCATGACTAGAACCCGTGTCTCGAAGCTTGCTTGCACAATGCACAATCAGTAGCACTAGAGGGAAATTTATTTACATTTGAATTGATACAAAAATGTCTGATGTTGTATGAGAAATATTCAAATTAGCCCATCTGGCACCAACAATCATGCCATGGTCCAAATCAGTGAGATCACATTTTTTCCCCATTCTGATGGTTGATGGGAACACTAACTGAAGCTCCTGACGTGTATCTGGATGATTTTAAGCACAGCACTGCTGCCACACGATTGGCTGATTAGATAATTGCATGGATGATTGTTGGTGCGAGACGGGCTGGTTTGAGTATTTCTGTAACTGCTGATCTCCTGGGATTTTCACACACAACAGTCTCTAAAATGTACTCAGAATGGTGCCAAAAAAAATAAATAAAAATCCGGTGAGGGACTGTTCTGCGGATCGAAACACCTTGTTGATGAGAGAGGTCAACAGAGAATGGCCAGATTGGTTCAAACTGACAAAGTCTACGGTAACTCAGATAACTGCTCTGTACAATTGTGGTGAGAAGAATATCATCTCAGAATGCTATTCTGAGATGCATGTTTACGCTGTTTTGGTGGCATGAGGGGAACCTACACAATATAGGCAGGTGGTTTTAATGTTGTAGCTGATAGGTATATGCTAGCTGTTTATATGAAATATATTGTTTAATATCTTTCAATATCTTATTGTTTTCATTTATGTTCCATTACTGTATAGTCTTAATATCTGCCCACTTGGAGTTGTTCAGATCAGGGGAGTAATGTTTGAAGGACAACCATGCATCTTTTAAAAGATTAAAGATTTACTTTAATTTCCATCAGAATAAATGGAAAATTGATCCATCCAGTTCTTTTTTTTTTTTTTTTTTTCATCTAAAAACACATAACATAGACTACAATAGTTGCACTGGCTTCATATTATTATTATTATTTATTTTTTTTGTATTTTTTTGTATTTTTTTTTTTAAAATGACATATGTACTCCCATGTACACACACAAACCTTAACAAAAGTATTTTTTTTTTTTTTTTTGGTTCACTGGTATCTAATCTGACCCAGTCCAGAAACAGTCAAGATAAATAAAAGAGACCAAAATAGCTCTCTGTCTGTCACATACTGTAACAGAGGTCTAGCTGATACCCGCCGCACTGAATCCCAAGTAAACATATCTAACACTTTAGCCACATTCCAGGACGAAACGTCCCTCTTATTGAACCGGTCTTTGAATATATCCACCACGGTAAGGCCAGATGGGTGACAATGGGCAGCTCTCCTAAAACATCCAAAACAGTCTAAATTAGGAATTACTCCATGGAAGAGAAGAAAAAAATGTTGCCGCCGGTTACATTGTCGGCGGGGCTGGGCATGAGAATGATTTGCCTCGGTGAATACACACAGGTCTCAAAGGCACCTCAGAGCACAACGACTTTTAACTCCATCAGATATGTGAGCCTGTGGCACTAGCTTTAAACGGAATTAGAACGGAGGTGGTCTCTTTCAGAAAATGTTTGGTATGGCTGATAATTCTCTCGTTTCTTATGTGATAAAAGGGATCGGTGAGAATTGTGCCTTGATTCACTGCTGTTTTGTAGGTAGTGAGCTGATGATGAAAATTTAGTCAGCAGTAGAGGCCTATACTATTTAATTTTGTAAGGAAATGCAACCATAGGTCAACTATGGTATTTGTAGTCAAACCACAATAACCATAAAAGTATCCATGGTTTTACTACAGTAACCATATTTTAACTATAACATCTGTAGTAAAACTATAGGAAAACCAAAACTATGGTAATAAAAATCACATCATTGTACCAAATAAATAAATAAATGAATAAATAAAAAACAGTAACTATAGTAAAACCTTGGCTAATTTGTGTAAGTACAATGGTTACCACCAGAAAATCATGCTCTTATGGAAATTAACCATTATTTAACTACAGTAAAACTGCAGTAGACATGACTATACTTAAGGAGCTATTTTTACTTGATTTAACTCTTAAAATGGGTTTTGTTGGTGTGACATAATGCATTCAGGTGATTCAGACATGTTAAATAATGTTTTTTTTGACTTGAATCAAACCAGATAATTTATATATTACATATAAAGCACATTTTAGTTTAAAACTTTTTTCAGCGTAGTTACCATGTTTTAAAAATAATTAGTACATATACTTTAGTAAAACTGTAGTTACTATATTTTTGCAAAATTATAATATTTTTTATTACCATAGCTTTCCTGTATTCTTATTGTGGTTTTACTACATATATCATGGTTGAAATATGGTTACTGTGGTAAAAACATGTTATTTTTTTATTTTATTTTTATTTTTTATTTTTATTTTTATTTTATTTTTTGTGGTTTTATGACAAATACCATAGATGAGCTATTGTTACTGTAGTAAAACCATGGTACATTTTTGTAAGGGGTGGATAAAGGGTATAGGATGTGAGGGAATAACTTCAACTTCAAAAAAAATATCAACATCAACTAGTGGTGTACCACAAATCTGTGATTAATGACAACCAATTAAAAATCAAATCAAATCACTTTTATTGTTTATTGCACAAGAGCAACAGTGGGTGAAAGTCTTGGGTGCAGTTCCGAGCAACATAGCAGTCATGACAGTGATGAGACATATACCAATTTACAATAAACATCAGATTTATGTAATATACACATATTATATCTAATATACACATAATTACACAACACAATAATAATATACAATGTACAGTATACAATACACACAATATAGAATACACATACAATAAAAATAGTATATAAAGTATATATATAAATTATACAGTAGGTTGTATTGTACTGTATTGACATTCAGGCTGTCGGTTGATAGTCAGTTGCCAGTGTGTTGTTAAGAGAGAATATAATTTATGACAGTCCGGTGTGAGATAATAAGATTAATAAATTGCAGTGCAGTATATTGATCGTGAGAGATCAAGAGTTCAAAAGTCTGATTGCTTGGGGGAAGAAGCTGTCATGGAGTTGGCTGGTGCGGGTCCTGATGCTGCGGTACCGCCTGCCTGATGGTAGCAGTGAGAACAGCCCATGGCTCGGGTGGCTGGAGTCTCTGATGATCCTCTGAGATTTTTTCACACACTGCCTTGTGTATATTTCCTGGAGGGAGGGAAGCTCACCTCCGATGATGTGTCTGGCAGTTCGCATCACCCTTTGCAGTGCTTTGCGGTTGTGGGTGGTGCTATTGCCATACCAGGCGGAGATGCAGCCAGTCAGGATGCTCTCTACAGTGCAGGTGTAGAACCATGTGAGGATGTGGTGGTTCACTCCAAACTTCCTCAGCCGTCTCAGGAAGACGAGGCGCTGATGAGCCTTCTTCACAACGGCCCAGTGTGGACGGACCATGTGAGTTCCTCTGTGATGTGGACACCGAGGACTTGAAGCTGCTGACTCTCTCCACTCGTGCTCCATTGATAGTGATAGGGCTGTGTTCTCTGTCTTTTCTCCTGAAGTCCACCACAAGCTCCTTGATCTTGCTGACATTGAGGGAGAGGTTGTGCTCCTGACATCAGCGTGTCAGAGTGTGCACCTCCTCTCTGTAGGCTGTTTTTTTTCTAATTATTCAACACAATTAGAAAAAAAGGGACTGAGGAAGCCTGTACACTTAATAATCAATGTAAAAGTCATTCAGCCTCTCTAATAAGCTCCTATAAAGTGCTGCTATCCCTACAGAAAGTAATGAGGTGAATTAACGAGTCACGTGGCTAATATGACAGCTTCACTGAAGATATGACCCTCATGGTGACCTCAAGCAGACATCACAAACTCTTTCATGTACCTACTAAGAGAGCTTATGTATTTCAATGTAAATGAGAAGACTATATACTCTAAACGGGACCCTGGTGCACTATTAAATCACTTTGCCACTCTACTACATGCAGATTGCATAATGTCACACTTCCTGCTGGTGTTGCATTAAAAGGCTTCCCCGAAAGGCTTCCCTGAGTAGTGTAGTACACAGATCACACAGCACAGACTGTAAATAAAACCCTAAGACTGCCTGTTAAAGGGTTAGCTCACCAGAAAAAGAAAATGTGTAATGTATTGTGTAATTTTGTCATTAAAAAAAAAATAATAATAATGTTTTTTTTTGTTTTTGTTTTTTTGTTACCAGGCTGCTATAATTAGAACTTCTGAGGAAGAACTAGAGGGTAATTATGTATTTTCTAAAGTTTGCAAAGTGCATGGCATTAAATCTTTGAAAGATATTAAAAAGTATTGTTTAAATTATTTAGGTAATTATTTGAATGACCACTTTATTGCATTTCAATCCTTATCAAGTAGTAGTAGTAAATTACAGTATTAAATAATAATAACAATAATAATAATAATAATAATAATAATAATAATACATATAGCTGCAAGCAGCAATTATGGAGCCAAGCATGAAATGGAAAGCATTGCACAGCATTAACCACAACCCAAAGATCACATATGACATAAAATGTAAACACAAACAATGCCTCAGGATGGATTTGAACCTATGACTTTTCATTTAAATTTGATTGGAGAAAAGCAACCATTTAGTAAGCACAATGCAAAGTTCTCCTTAACAACAGAAATTGTAACCATGATTTGTCAAGGAGGTGATTCAAACCCACGAGCCTTGAAACTATAAACCTGCGCTTTAACACACTGAACCACACACTTGGCATGTCAGGCTGATGGCAAAGAGACATCGCTAGGTTGGAGTCAGCACACAAGTGTGGATTATCTTTTGTACTATAGGTGGCACTGTCTCAAAACTGCTCAGGCATCCTCAAGACATGATGTTTATGATGCACAAAAAAAAATTCTTATAAATCTGACAATGCTTTTAAAATATATATCACTTTTTAATAAAATTCAATGTGGCAGAGAGACAGTATGGCTGACATGATAAATTGGTGTTGTTGAAATCCGCAAGTCCTAAGGAGTCCACAGACATCAACCCCATGATATTAGGACATATGTTTCAAAAGGTGCAGACAAAAATAGCCAATTTTTTATCCATAGGTGGTGCTGTCTCCAAACTTTTCATGTACCCTCAGATCATGGTCCTGATAAAGCATGTCAAGGTTTGTTTCGAAAGGACAAACCATTGCCGAGATACAGCCTCACGTCCCGTTTTACATTGACCTCGTTAACTTTGCGCTGCCATGACTTAAAAAAAAGGTGAAAAAAAAATATTTATCTCATCATTTCTGTGTGGCTCGGTCTGGAGATTATTTTGAGCCATTGTTTGGAAACAAATCGGACAAAGTTTGAAAGATGTGAAATTTCAAACTGTACTTAATTATCCAACATGGAAGCTACTGTATTGGGTGGAGTAATAATGTAATTTCATTTAAAACATTAAGTGAGTAATGAGACAAAAAAAATAATTTTGTTATTTAGGACTAACAGTTCAAAAGATACACACAAAAGAATATTGCATTTTTGGACTGGTGGTGGCGCTATATAGTTTGTCCTAGATGTCCCAATTTTGCTATGGAGACTATTCATAACCACCCCTATCAGTGTGCCAAACTTCATAATTTTTCTAAGAACGGTTCTATGGGCTGCCATAGACTCCCATTGGGAGGAAGAAGAAGAAGCAGAATAATAATAAATATAGCTGAAAGCAGAAATTACAGGACCAAGCACCAGCATAGAAACCACTGAACAATACAAAGATCTCACAGAGAAACAGATAACATTGCCCCAGACAGATTTGAACCCATGATTTTATGTTCTATAATTCAATGTACTATCCACTGTACCACAACTTTTCTAGTCAACAAAGGGATATACCAAGCATAGAGGAATCACAGCTGGGCACAGATTTCTACCATGATCAACTTTATATTCATGTAACTTTTCAACAAAGATGCAAATAAACATTTGATTGGGAAAAGCCCAGCCTCCAATTCAGTAAGCGCAATACAAAAAATGTCCTACTACACACACATTTCTAATACATGACTTGCTGAGGAGGGCATCAAACAAAGAACCTTCTATTTGACATTTTATGGCTCTAACCACTGCTCCACTCAGCCACTGGATTGACAGCCAACAAAAGGAACATGCTTGGTAAGAATGTTTTTTTTTTTTGTTTTTTTTACAGACACACAAAAGTCACCATGATCAACTTTGTATTGATGCAAATTTTCAACAGAGATCATATTCAGAATTTGATTGTGGAAAAGCCCAGAAACTATTCAGTAAGCACATTACAACAATCAATAGAAATACAAAACCCCATATAAACTGACATACAGAGGTGGGAATTTGAATCCACAACCCTTGAAACAATAAACCAGTGCTTTAACACACTGAACCACTCAGCTGACATGGTCACTGAGTGGCAAAGAGACTTCCTGAGGTTGGAGTCAGCAAACAAGTGTCGGTTATCTTTTGAACTATAGGTGGAACTGTCTCTAAACTGCTTATGTATCATCGATGATGTCGATGATGCATACCAATTGTCTTTGAAATTCGACAATGCATTTAAAATATATATATATATATGTCTTTTTTTTTTTTTTTTTAAATAATGTCAATATGGTGGACAGGCCGTATGGCCGATATGATAAAAACTGGTATCGTTGAAATCCGCATGACCTAAGGAATCCACAGACACCTACAAAAGTAAGCATAGAGCCCTGATTTGAGAGCTATGGCAGAGGGGAAGCTTTTCATCATTAAAATTATGACATTTGGTCTGTTCCTCACAAACAAATCGTATGGCTTCAGAAAACTTGAAATATAGTGCATGAGGAATATGGACTACTTTTATGGCACTTTTGTGTCAGATTAACAGTAAAATTACAGTCCACTTTCATTGTGGCTAAGATATTCAGCAAAATATCTCCATTTGTGTTCTACAGATGAAAGAAAGTCATACAGGTTTGGAATGACATGAGGATTTGTCATTTTGGGGGGGAATAATTCCTTTAACCACCTTTTTTATCTTTCCCCATCTTCTTTTTAACCTTGGTAAAATAATTGCAGCCTGCCTACAGATAATGTCATGGACAAGAGATGGTTAATAATTCATGTCCTGAGACGGATGAGGGTGTGTGGGTGGAAACAGTGGCTGATTTTTCAGCCAAAGGCGAAGGGGAAGTGATGGAGAGGGTCTGAAAACACTTAAAGTGATAGTTCACCCCAAAATGAAAATTATCTCATCATTTACTCACCCTATTGACATCCCAGATGGGTATGACTTTCTTTCTTCTGCTGAACACAAACAAATATTTTTAGAAGAATATTTCAGCTCTGTAGGTCCTCACAACACATCCTTAAGACTCCAGTGGTTAAATCTATATCTTCAGAAGCAATATGTTAAGTGTGAGTGAGAAACAGATCAATTTAGAAGTTTTTTTTTACTCTTACTCTCCACTTTCAACTTCACATTCTTCTTCTTCTTTTGTTTTTGGTGATTTGCATTATTCGTGCATATTGCCTCCTTCTGGGTAGGGAGGAGAATTCATGGTAAAAACAGACTTAAATATTGATCTGATTCTCACCCTCACCTATCATATCGCTTCTGAAGATATAGATTTAACCACTGGAGTCTTATGGATGCATTGTGAGGACCTACAGAGCTGAAATATTCTTCTAAAAAATTTTGTGTTCAGCAGAAGAAAAAAAGTCATACACATCGGGGATGGCATGAGGGTGAGTAAATGATGAGATCATTTTCATTTTTGGGTGAACTACCCCTTTAAAATAATACAGGACCTGCAGTGATCACACTGGTGACTGGTGTTTTAGTCAGTAAGGCAACATGGCCACACAATTAGGAGAAGCCCTCTCCAGCCCAAGAGATTTAATAATGAAATATATATATATATATATATATATATATATATATATATATATATATATATATATATATATATATATATATATTTCTACTTTTAAGACACACACTATTATATATATATATATATATATATAATAGTGTGTGTCTTAAAAGTTACTGTTAAAGGTATAGTTCACTCAGAAATGTTAATTCTGTCATGTACATACCCTCAGGTAATTTCAAACCTATATAACGTCCTTTCTTCCATAGAATTCTCAGGGAGCTGGCTTCTATTCTCCATGTGTGCACACACTGGCATCCTTGCAGGCTCAGGATCAGAGTGGGGAGGGTTCAGCAGAGTTAGATGCATCGCCAGACCCACTACTCGAACCCCCAGTGTGAGTTAGAAGTGTTGCCGGAGAGGACAGCACGTGTTGCGGTCGATGGAATAGAGGCCGGGCCGCTTTCCCCTCTCACCTGCTGCGGGCCTGGGTAGATAGGCTGCCAAGGACCACCCTATGTGCCACAGAACCAGGAGGGGAGTGCATGCAGCCTTCAGACTCCGCTCACGCTTGGGCCATTCCATGGACACTCCCCGGACATTCACTGAGCCGTTTCACCGTGAGGATGTCAGATCCCTTTTTGTTTTGACCACTTTCCCCCTGGACACTATTTTCACCTTTTATGAACATTTTCGGACGGTTTCCCAGACAGAAATTAAGCCTGGTCCTAAACTAAAATGGCCTTTTAAACCAGATTAACAGAAATCTGCTTTCTCAGTCATGGTTTGAAATAGTCCTAAACTTAGCCTAGTCCTGAATTGAGTAAGCTGATTTCCTGATGGAAGATTAGAGCTACACCAGGACTAAACTGAGGCTTAAATTAAACCTTCCAGGATGCAGGTTTAACTTCAGATTAATGTTGTTTATCAAAGAAGACACATGGATTAATTGGGCTATGTTAATGAAGATCAACGAAGTGACCCATTGCAACATTTTGATGAAATTAGTTTTCGAGGTTGCTTTCGAATGCATAAAGAAATGCCATGGAGATTATTTTACTTTTAGAACCCAGGCTTTCATCTGTGACCCAAAGAGGACAGTCTGTACCAGTTTGTCTCCAGGTGGTCATAACTTTAAGGTTTTTGGCATGTGGCACCTATCACCGAGAAACTGGGAATTTATGTGGTGTCAGTGAACCAACAGTATGTAAAGTCATTCACAGAGTATGCAGGGCCATTTGTGAATTAAAAGGACATTACATAGACTTCCCTGTTGCTATAGCCCAGGCTAACTACAAGGTACAATTCCATGAATATGGGAACTTCCCAGGAGTCACAGGCTGCATAGACGGAACCCATATTACCATAAACGTCCCCCTACTCCAGATGCTGAGGAATACAGGAACCACAATAACTGGTTTTCCATAAATGTCCAAGATGTATGCACTCCCCAGTTACAGTTTTCAAACATTGTTGCACGTTGGAAAGGTGCAACTCATGATTCATAGATTTTCCTTAACTCATCTCTGTATACTCAGTTTGAAAGAGGAGATCATAATGGAATATTGCTTGGTGACAGTGGGTATGCTCATAATAATTTTTTGTTTACACTATACTTGCACCCAAATCAGCTGAGCAATGGCACTACAACCGGGCCCATATGCGCACTAGGGATCTAGTAGAGTGCATGTTTGGTGTTTGGAAGAGTCGTTTTCAGTGCCTTCTGAAAACACTTTGGTTCAAACCAAGAAGATGCTGCACTGTCATCATTGCAACAGCTGTTCTTCACAACTATCTGAAACAGAATGGATGCCCAGATCTTCCAATAGAAGAGGATGACAATCCAGATGTACCACCATTTACAACAGACCACAGAGAAGGACTTGCATACAGAGATGCTTTTGCATTGTGCCACTTTAAGTAGATATTTTTGACATTACTTACCTTTTCATCCTTCTGCTCAGATCAGATACATTTTCAAATGTAATGAGCAAATAAAATATATTTTAAAAGTGTATATTTTGTCTGTTATGTTACAGTAAGGTGACCAGATCTCTGAAATGAAAATCGGGGACATTTCTAGTTCAGTGGTAAATACTGTATGCCATTGAAATTTCACGTTACTTATCTATTAATTAAAAAAGGGGGAAAATTATGTTATGTTGACCATGGTGAATGTAGTAATGTCATGATCTACAGTATATCATACCCTGTTGAATATGTCTCAATGACATTCTGATATGGAGGTAAAGTTAATCGTTTTTAATTGTCTTCTGTTACATATGACTTTATTATTTTTTTTTACACTGTATACAGTAGATGACATTGTGGCATAAAAGTGAACTAAACAAACATTTTCAATGATTGAATATTGGAAATGTTGCAGCTGACTCCACAGCACAGGGACACCTGCCCTTGGTTACACTCTTTACATCACTCTTCTTACTCTCTTCTAAAATTCCTTATGTTCTCCTCTTTTCCTTCACCTTTACCTGGTACTTTCCTAAAAGACGGTAGGCTGTTAACTTGCTTGCTGGCAAACTGGCAGAGGAATTTCAAAATTAATTATCTCACTTGACTACCATTTCCCTCAGTATTACAGCTGAAATCATATGAAGCACTTACACTTTGTATTATATCAGGGCTGGAAATTAATTTCTGAAGGGCTGATTGCACAAGTGGTTTTAGATTAATCTTGTTTACTTTAGTTCAGGACTCCATAGTCCAGGTGTAATCGGTACTTAATCTGTGTTACAGAAAGCCATTTTTAAAGCCATGATTAACTATTCTAGATTAAGGCCTACTCCTGGCTTAATTTAAACCCTGTCCAGGAAACCACCCATTTATGTTTATTATTATTTCCAATAAACGCCTCTCCGAGGCTTGACGCCACGCCCACTACGTCTGTCTCTTGCGCACCCACCACAATATATATATATATATATATATATATATATATATATATATATATATATATATATATATATATATACAGGGTTGGGAGGGTTACTTTTGAAATGTATTCTACTATAGATTACAGAATACATGCTGGTCAGTAACATATTCTAAATACTTTGGATTACTTCTTCAGCACTGGTAGATTTTTTCACTTGTTTTGACAGTACAGTAAGACAAAATACACGTTAAAATACATTCTCTGAAAAACCTAAATATCGCATGCAGTGTTGTTTCTAAAACAAGATAAATCCAATTGATCTTGTTTTAAGGATTTTTAGATATTTTTACAGGAAAACAATACAAAAATTATTATCAAGAATAAGATTTTTGCCCTAATATCAAAGGTCTTACTAGGAAAAAGAAATTATGATCCAACGTGAATTTTCTTGATAAAAAAATATGATCGTGCCTGGAAACATGTGCATGTACAGTAAAATGGCTAGAAATAGCATTTTAGCTTAGCGTAAAGCTGACAATTTACACAAGGTTTATTTCTATTTCTTCTGCTTCAAACTTACTTCAAACTTACTTCTCTGTCTGCACGTATGAATGTAACACATCATACGAAAGTGTTTCACCGCTGTTCAAATGCACTTTGGATCGCATCATTTATATGTATAAATTTTTCATCTGAAAGGACTAAATATTAAATGAAACAAATGACAATATAATGCAAAGTAATCTCTTCAGTAATCAAAATACTTTTTGAATGTAACTGTATTCTAAATACCAATGATTTAAATTGTAACTGTAGTGGAATACAGTTACTTATACTTTGTATTTTATCGCATTACATGTATTCCGTTACTCCCCAACCCTGTCTGTTTCTCACACAAAGCTATCGTATGACTTAAAAGACTTGGAATACAGCGCACCAGTCATATGGACTACTTTTTTTTTTTTTTTTTTTTTTTTAGCTTAAATCACCATCCACTTTTACTGGATGGGAAACAGAAGCTCAGACATTCTGCTAAACTTTTGTGTTTCATGAAAGATGGAAATAATACAGGGTTCGAATGACATGCGAGTGGGTAAATTATGACTGGGCTTTTATTATTCCTTTGAGTGTGTCAAAGGTGCTTCATTACTGCAAGTCTTCTCCACATTCAAAATTTCTCTCTTATTTTTCTCTCTCTCACTAAACACACTCAAAAGCTTAAAAATTGCACTTATTTGTCATTGTTTGACCCTTTCTCTCTGCTCCGTCGCCTGCAGCTGTTTGGATCTACATCATAAAACCCTGACGTCTCGAACAGAAACAGAAACAGTGACTTCAGACTGACACAGATGGAACCAGCTTCTCTGCTTTTCTCCCATGTCAATCTCTGACAGAACCTCATGCATCAACTGGCAGCTTAGATGGGCTATGAATAGCGCCACTCTTCTGCATGGTCAAGGCCACAGGCAGTACAACAACAGCCAATGGGGAACAATGGCAGAGCTCAGACACTTCACGAAGGGCAGAGGTCTGACTCAGGGCATTAGATCACGAAGTCCATGCCATCATGTGCATTTGTGTTCATCTTTGTATGTGTGTTCAGGTTGAGATGTGAATGAAAATCCATTAATCTTCACTGATCAGACAGCTAGCCTCATTCTCGGACATCTTAGACCTTCTCCTTCGACCTAGACCAACCGTGCCATGTTGTTTGTTCACTCACATCCACCCAGCCTTTTTCCAGGCCCAGCTAAATATATTTTTCCTTGTCTATTTCATGGTCTCCTTGCACATTGTTAATAAAGGTGACCAGATTCTGTCATGGCCAAAATACCGTAAAGACCCCAGCATACTCACAGCGAAGTGCTTCTTCATTCTTCGCTCAAAGCCAAAAAGATGTTTTAAACCGCTGAGCATCAGTATACTGTTCGCGAACATTAATACACCAGCCACACCGCTGTAAGAGGCGTTTAGAGGAGCATTTAAATATGAGGATGTACAAGACTACGTGTAAAACCTTAACTAATGTGACATTAAAATGTGTTATCAATGACTTCATGACTCATTCTATGAGTATAATTCACACAAGATCAGTAAAAGAAGCTGTTTTTAACACTCAGTGAGGATTAAAAGTAATAATGCAGTAGATAATGTTAAATTTGTCATGTTTACATTCTACATTAATGGCGCTAATGTGCTAACTTGTTATATGCTGCCATTATAGTGCCTCGAATACACTCTGTTATTGTAATGTATGATGACACTGATACTATTGCAAAGATGGGGGTATAAACAAATTTTATTCGGCAGATTGCAGACAAAAGAATGATGATAAAAAGGCATACCTTACTATGGGCAGATGTGTTAATGGCTTTCACTGCAGACGGCACATGAGTGAAGCAGCTTTTCAAACAACAGGGTGAATGGGCACTTAAGAGTATTTGAGTAGATTTGATTCCTTGGTAGACTAATTAAACAAAAACAAAAAAAATGCATGACATGTTCTTGGAAAACGTCTCTACATAAACTATTGTACAGATGTAGTTAAGTTTGCACCATATCGCTAATAACTCTGCATGCAGGTGTGTTCATGTTGACTGATCTTACTGACTAAACAATGTAACTGAAAAATTTGTCAGTATCAAAGTAGGTGGAGCTCCTGGTCACACCTACCGATGGCATGGACCAATGACAGTAAGCAGGTGTTCAGAAGCAGGTACAAAATTTCCCTCAACGTTCGTCCTGGCAAGCTGTTACGTTCCACTGAAACAAACTCAAAAATACCTTGGTTTTGGCAAGATTTTGTTCGAAATGCCATCACACCTGCCTTAAGTAAAAATCTGTATTTCCAAGTTACGTGTTCCAGGTTCAATACAAGTTAGGCTCAATCGACAGTATTTGTGGCATAATGTTAACTACCACAAAACATAATTTTGACGTTCTTTGTTTATTAGTAGACAGCAAATCAGTTTACTAGGTTCTGAAACAGAGCATTTACAAAATTGCAATTTCCTTACTGCAGTTAAAATTAAACCAAATACATGTCTGTTAAACATAGTTTACATATTTACGCCATGGGCAGTTAAAATGTTTGGGAATATGCAGGATTTTATTGCCTGCAGCTCTACTCAGTGCTGTTGCTGCTAATGTTAATTACCCTTTACACTAAACTGGTCTCTTGTGAAACTTCTGTCTGTACTCAAATATATTTTTCTTGTTTATATTCCTCTATACACTTTCTTTAGAGTCCTTTAGTGTGTCATGTCACACATCAAGCCCAACATAACTCAACTGTCAAAATTCGGAAAATGTAAGGTAGTCACTTGGATTTAGAAAAACTCTCTTTCATAACCGAATCGTGTATAAACAGAACTGTATTGAGCACTGCAAACAGGAGTGACAACTATATTCTGCTGCTGTTTGAACATCTGTGTATTTTCTTTTTTTCTTATAGACTGACAAAAAGACTGCATTTTTTTAGATAAGACAATCCTTTCCCTTAAATCTAGTGGTGAGGCCACTGAAGCCTTTAAATAAGCTCCTAAAACTCCACCATATGATCACAAGTGCTGATTTAATGTGCGTGTATCAACATTAAAGAAAATAGAACAAAGGCTTCCAAAATGGTAAATTATCTAAATGCTTGGAAGAGGGGTGAAGTCTAAGTCAAAAGCTAAATAAACATTTTAAAAATAAAAACACAAAAGCAAAAGAGTGATGATTTTTGTGTGCATTTGTGCCGTGTGTGTATGCATGCCTGGGTTTCTGGTGTGATTTCAAATAAACTTCAGTTCCGTGCTGTGTCTTTTCAAAAAACAGCAAGAGTTGCTGTTTGTCCCAGTGTGGTTTGGCATGGTGGAACATACGGACACCAAAATGAAAAATATTTCTCCTGACAAGACAAATTCCTGCCCCCAAAAATAAAAGACGGAGAGAGAAAACCTCTAAGATGTCCCACTCTAGAAAGAAGTTTTGAAGTGACCCAAAAAGTAAAGTTTAATTTATTCTCTTCAGAGCCTGAAAGTGCTCAATGACCCACTCATGATGTGAACTTCACCCCCAAAATTCCTCTGTTTGAGGCATAAACCAGGAGAACACAGAGGGGACAGACAGGAGGGTGAGTTTTAAACAACATATTCTTATGACAACCTGTAATAATTTGTACGATATGGTGAAATAGTAAGATATCGTACAACTTGGCTTGTACGAAAAGGTGCGACTTTTATTCCCATAGAGACGAAACCAATCAACAAACAGAATTTGAAATCAATACACTACAGACATCATATTTTAGCTAGCCTACTTGCCAACACTTTATTTTAAGAAAGAGAAAATCTGTGAACAAATGTAGTTACTCTTTACATATTTATATATGCAACACAAATGGCTGATGTATGTTAATAACCTGCAATACTCTTCCCTCATCTCATTCCAAACCCTAATGTTTCTCTTTCTTCTGTGGTACACTACATTTGTGTCCTATTAAAATCAAGGTTAGATTTAGGTTTTGGGTAAGGAGTTAGACTTTATGGTTAGGTTTACGTTTGGGTTAAGGGTTAAACTTCGTTAGTGCATCGTTTGTTGGTTTGTTTATTTTTCTCTGTGGGACTGAAAGTTTTAAGTTTTTAAAAGAGCCAACTTGTTTTCGAGCCAACTCGATTTCGCCACCCATTACTAATTATTAGAACTTGTTATGAGACCGGGTTGGTTTTAAACGTTCACAGACAAATAAGGTATTAAGTTGTGTCTTGGAGTTTAGCTCACATTCTTTGAAGCATTGAGCCTTAAAGGAATATTTTGGTTTCAGTGCAAGTTAAGCTCAACCGACAGCATTTGTAGCATAATGTTGATAACCACAAAAAATAATTTAGACTTGTCCCTCCTTTTCTTTTAAAAACAAATCGAGGTTACAGCAAGGCATCTACAATGGAGCCGACTTTCGAAGGGTTTAAAGGCAGAAATGTGAAGCATATAATTTTATAAAAGCACTTAAATTTATTCTTGTTAAAACTTGTGTATTATTTGAGGTGAAAAGTTGTTTAAATCATAATTTTTACAGCTGTTTTAGGGTTTGTTGACATTACATCATCATGACAACAAAGTTTTAAAATTCGATATGACTTTACACAGAAAGTATGTGATTTTATCACACTAAAGTCATGTTAACATGCATATTGTTTTAGGGTTTGCAGCAAAGCCATTATCTGTATTTGTATCTGTATCTGTTCATATGACAAAATTATCTGTCTCTGTATTTGTATAAAACCGGGTGTGGGTGGGGCTTAAACCGAAAGTGCATCAAAACTAAATTAAATGCTCATATTTAAATGTTACTCTTACATTTATAGTTTATGATGTTAACTATGGTTTCTCCTGGTATTTCTGATATTAATATCTGCATGAAACAGAATTTTCATTTGTCTGTGCATGTATAACAACATTATTCTGAAGGCAGGAATTGTCAAGCAAAATGTGAAATGTCAAGCACACATTTTGAATAATAAATACAAATTCAAACATTTAAATAAATAAAAATAAAATCAATATAGCCTACAAATAGTTGAAAGTCCCGTAAATCTGTCAGACATTTTTTTTTATTTTTTTTTTTTTTTTATGATAAGACACCATTATTTAGTCAAATAATAATAATAATAATAATAATAATAATAATAATAATAATAATAAATGTATATAGCGCCTTACCAGAGGTAGCAGAGTTTAACGAAGAAGAAAAAAAGATGGAGCATGTTTCAGTTTCTTCGTTTTACATAAGGAGGAATATTCCTAATAGATGAATACTCTATGGAGCATTTAAACCTTAATGGAGCATTTTAATTGTAATTTTTTTTGTTTTTTTTTTTTTGTTTTTTTGTTTTTTTTGAAATGAAGTCTTAACCAGATAATTTCATTTATGTGGACATAAATGTGGCCAACTTTAAAAAACGGATAGACGAGCTCCGACGTGAGAAGAAGATCCATGCTTCCGTGTGCTTACTATGGTCTTGTTCAAATACCACTGTTAAAACTGTAAAAATTAAGAAATCGTTACATTTACATTTTCGTAAGAGCAAATGAAAAATCACTTTTATTTATTTATTTATTTATTGGGTGTAAGAAAATATAATATTAGATTTTGTTTGCCTTCAGAGATTCCAAGAGATGACTAATTTGAATCAATAAGAACCTGATGAAAGGAGTTCCAATTCAGTCACACTGTCAGAATAATTTAGTCACACAAATTAGGTGTTAAAATTTTACACTTATAGATAACCTTACTTTTGTTGATACCAGTAAATTGAATGTTGTAATGTAGAATGAGCATTTCAGTGGGACAAAATATGCAATATTATTGGTCTTTTCACTTATTTTTCACTTATTTTAGTTTCTGTCTTCGCATTTTCATTTTATAGGCCCCTGAAATAGCCCTCAATCTACTTAAATTTAAGAAACGCAACGTTTGGTCTCACATTCATGATGTGTAAGCCTGCTGAATTTATTAATAAAACTTTAAAATTATGCAATGCATCAAAGTTGTGTCGAGCAAATTAAGCAAATAATACAAATATTGCTGTGGTAAGGGAAAGAAGTAGGGGGGCATTCATCAAAAAAAGGTTGAGAACCACTGCTATAAATGAATACATGGGAATCATTGCATGTGAATCATGTGATACATTAACATAGACATTTTAAGAAGTGAAAAGTGAATATGATGTCGTGTCTTAGTTAATATTACACTTGACAAGCTCCAGATGCGCACAATTAACAGAGACCACAAACGGAGTCGAGAACGCATGCATCCGATTTGAAATCACAACGTGCACATTTTCATTCATAAGGTTTACACTTTAGAAATATTGGCAGCACAGATTCTTATATTCTTTGCAATTTTGTATATGTTTATTTAAAATGTCGCTTTATCCTTGTGCCTCTTGGATAATCAGTCATATGAATATGTTTTTATTTTTTTTTATTTTTTATAATTCAGATGAATCCGTTATTCGTTTTGAAGTCATTATTCGTGCATTTCTGAATAACATAATCGGCTTTGGGCACATCCCTTGCGGCTACATTTAATGTTTACGGATTGGCCCCATTGACTTCCATTGTTAGTGTCTCACCGTAATCTCGATTTTTGCTTTTTTAAAGAAAAGAAGGGGCAAGTCAAAATAAATCTGTGCGGTATTCAATATTATGCCACAAATGCTGTCAATTGAGCTTGACTTTCATTGAACCTGGAATATTGCTTTAAAGCTCATGCCGACACCACAAGTTTGAATCTAGGAGAAAGCATTTTTATCATACTTTCCACAGAATTCCCTCTAGAACTAAAAGAGGAAATATGAAAAAAAGTCCTCACATTCTGTGCAGGTCTATGTCTAAACCATCAAACCACTTAAAAAAACTAGCAGCACGAAGAGCCTTTACTTCTCCTCTCTCTATTCTAACAGTCCCTTCCATCATGGCTTAATTACTCACCTCTGTTCAAGAACCAAGCACTACTCTGCTCTCTCCTTTAAGGGATCTTTAATTAGCAATGGCAGAAAGGGGAACCAATGTCCCTGCCCTTCTCTCTCTTTACTGCTTATTTTCTCAATCATGCAGCAACATTCACTCATCTCCCCTCTCCAAGCCATTCATTAAAACCATCTACTGTACATCTTTCTCCATCTACCATCAAGACTTTCCATACCTCTTCATTTGTTTCCCTCCATCTCTCTCCCTTTCTCTATGGAATAACTTTTTACTGCTTGCACGAGTCAATGCATTTAATTTCTAATGATTTGTTGAGATCCAGCCAGTCTGGATTTACAGTCACATTTTGATGACTATTCGGCGGTTTTCACACTTGTTTAGTCCGTACCAGAGTTTGATTCCACCCCCTTCCCCATGCAGGTTTCTTTTCACATTGTACTTTTGGTCTGAACCGCAGAACTTTCGCACCATCAACCACCGTGGGTTACACTGCAGTTATTAGAAGGATCTCTCTGTGAATTCTCACGGCACACCGCTGAAGCAAACCAAATCTGCAGGCCTCATGTCAAAACCATATCTTTCTTGAACACATTGTAAGATCTGGGAAAAAAGTTGAGTGGAGGGAGTTTTTTTTTTTTTTTACTTGGAAGTTTTGGATGTTTTAGTGTTCTGTGCACTGTCTGTCCCCAGGCAGGGCTGAGGGAGTCCGCTCAGTCGTTCATGTACAGTGGCCGGCCTACTTACCATGACAGCCATGCGGCTTCACAAACAGGCCAGGAATAGCATGGCGGTATCAATATGCTATTTATAATAACTGGATGCATAAATTACATTTCTCAAAAGGAGGGTACAGGGAAGATGGAAGCAACCTAGTTTGCGCTCTGCTTTGGTTTGTTGTCTTGTTGAATGTCTTATGTGTTCTCTCTCTCCTGTATTTCCCCCTCTTTCATTAATAGCTGGCTCTTGAGCCATCGGTTAATGATGGTGAGGAGGCTTCTAAGGGAGGGGGGCACACTAGACTTACTTCTGCTAATACATTTCTTGTCAAAGTGAGAAAGCTGACAGAGTTGTTTATGCAGATTCAGGTGGATACAGAATGTTGGATGTGTCTTTGTTTCAAAATCTAGTAAGCTTCCTATGTAGCGAGCATTGCAAGGCATTAAAGGTGATTCCAAAAGGTAGTCAGCATGATTATAATACTGCTGCTGCCTTGGAGCATAGCTGCCTATGTGGGTAGTAGGCAACAAGGCACCTCACTAGGTTTTAGAACAGAGGTTCCATTCCAGTTACGTAGGCTGCTGCGTTAAAAGTAGTTGCGTATGTAGGATTCTCACAGGGTTTTGGAACAGAGACGGATGCACACAGAGGCCTGAGACTGTTAAATCGGATGACTGCTGTTTAACTCCGAGCAAATGCACATTTGAAAAAATCACTTTACTTGTGTCCAGTATAGCACTGTAAAATACAAATTTCAGTTCTGAAATACCATAAAGAAATATGTATGAATGTTTGTTATGGATGGATGGATGGATAAATGGTTACAACAGCCTTATTTAGTGCATAACAAGGCTGGAATACACTACATTACTGGTTTAGTTTGAAGCGGTCTATGCATATTCAAATGAACAAGTTCTACCATTTCCACAGCCTAAATACGGTAGATGTATTATTGATTTAACAAAATCAGTCTAATCCCTGCTTACACATGAGAAATTTCACGTTACTTGTTACTAGATCCCTGCTAAAATTACCATTATATACCAGCATGTTTTTCTATTTAAACAGCATAGCCATGCTTTTAACCAGCAAAACTTAGTTGGTGAAGCTGTTTAACCAGGATTGTCTTGCAAGTCAAACTAGTTAGGTATCCTGGTGTTGACACCTGCTTCCCATGCTGGCAAACAACATCCAAAACACGGCATATGCTGGTCTTTTCAGCAGTTATATAAGGCTAAATGTTCTTACTGAGCTAGCTCTATCTAAAGTTGCCACAAGTGGGTAATACCCAGCTTGTTTGACAGATGTGTGAAATGGCTTAAAATCAGTTCTTCAAAAGGCAAAGCAAAACCTCCCTGCTACACAAGAAAAAAAAAAGAAAACCTTGTTTACGCTCTAAACTTTCCCAGACCTGAAATTATAATGGCAAAGCACACTCAAAGGCCCTCCATCCATCCAGGTTTTACGGCAAAGTCTATCGACATAAACAGTCTCAGATCCAGGAAACTAATCCACTTATCAGTCCTTTGTATCGCAGAGTAAACTGCCAGCTGTCGAGTGCCAAATGCATCTAGGTCTCATCAGTGCTGCCTCTCCCTTCCATACTGCTTGGGTCCACAGAGGAATAAAAATGAGACGGGATCAATTTGCAATGTTTACTGGAAAGGCCTCTGATTACCCCAAACATTTATTGGTTTACATTGTGCTGATTTATTTATTTGTGTTAAGCGACAAATGGCAAGCAAGACGGCTTTTATTACTCATGTTTTATTAGAGAGAGAGAGAGAGAGTGAGCCTTGAACGGTCAAGCCTTGCCAGGCTCAATGATGTAATCGTAGGTGAGAAATGGGAACCTTTCGTTTTGTTCTCCTCGTCCATATCACAATGCCACGAGAGCCTTTTTTCAAATGTGAGATATGATCAAGGCAATGGCAACATAGTGAAAAACATTTCTCTAGATCAGAGTTGATAGAAGCTATTAGTCTCTGGCGCCAAACTTAGAGATGGGGGCTGGCACTGTACAGCTGGAAAGTTTGCAATCAATTAGTCATAAATCAATGCTGACTCAGTTGTCAGCTTTATACAGCTGAGTTTTAAAACTAAGCTTTCCATTAAATGACCTTCCAACATTATTACGTACCTGCGCCATAGTCTTCAAGATCTATACCTCCATCATCAATCAACAGTTTTTTGGCCACAATGATTAGGTCATGGGAGACAGATGGACCTCATAAATCTAGATCAGAGGGCATCCAATCAATATGCTGAGAATGAATGGTGGCTCATTTTGTTCACCACTAGCATCTCCAAACAGAATTGCTAAAATAATTGCTGTTCTCAAATAGGTTTCCTGAACACTTCCCAAGTCTTCATTTGTTTGTCAAAAAGATAGTACCCCCAAAACTCACACCATTGGTTGAGTCAATGTTGCTGTGTCGGACTGATTGGGATGCTCAAATAAACAGCAACATGTTTTGATAATGCCACAGCCTTTACTATTTTTGGGGAATTCAATCTACGAATGGATTACTTTTAGTTGTGTACATTAAACTGGAAAAGAAGAATGTATTTTAACCAAAAAATGACACTTCACCTGTAAATTACATACAGTATATAAACTTACATTTTAAGACTCAGGAACTACTTACCTGCACAGTTAAAACAATCTCATAGTACATTATTTTACCCAATATTTTGTGTGCTATGTATTTTTATGCTTATTAGAGTAATGTGTTGTTAGCTTAGCAACATGCTAACAATAAACTATACTGAAATGAACTGTCAGTCATGCTCCCATGCAGAGCACTATTTGGGTGCAATGCAGAGAGTTTTCCAAATCAGTCACTCATTGTAAAAATACTTTGTTCTTGTTGATTTTTTTTTTTTTTTTTTTTTTTTTTATGTAAAGAGGTACAATATTCTGCATGCTGCAGGTTTTCTTCAATAATAATAAAAAAAATAAATAAATAAAAAAAAAATAAATAAAAAAACTCAGCTCGATAATTTGAGGCTGTATAGACAATAAGTATATTTTAAACACAAAGCTACACTACTTTAGGGTGGTTTGAATTGCAAAACAAAATTTCATATTCTAGATATTTCTATGAAGTGCTACAGTGTTGCAGCATGACATGAGAGGAGAGTAACCCATAGTGTTTTAAAGAGTGGGTGTTGAATGTCAGAGGAACTGTGGTGTCTACATGTGACCATAACAAGCTAAGAATTATCTCAGAACATTCAGTTTAAAAGAAACCAAGTAAATATTAATTAGCCTTCCCATGATACTCATTTATTACTTGTTGCACATCAACAGATGTCTTAAGAATGTGGGTTGAATAAAAATAAAATGAAATAGAAAACATGGGCAGCTGGCTGCCCCCCTCATGTTTGTTTATCTGCACAGGAAGTATCAGGTGCCAAGCAGTCTGCCATTTTTTAATGATTAATAATGGTGTCTCCTGAGAGTTAAGCTGAAACGAGCACAGGAAATGCTGAAAGGCTATTAGCCAGGACTCTTAGACCTCTGGGCATTAACTGTCTTATTTATGTGACCGTCACTCCAATAATATGGACATGAATTTCTAAATGACTCTGATACTGCTTTATTGGAGACAATTATCATCATTATCATTAATCATACCATAATTTACATTGTCTTCAACATCATGCTTTTTTAAATTATTACCAGATGGATCACACTGGGATTTCGGCAACAGTGGGTGGAAAGTTCTTTAGCTAAAATCAGTCTGACTTACTGAAATTCAAACCACTGACCCCAGCTGGAAGTGTCTTTGAGAGTATGGGCATGTGTGAACTCCAGTTCCCAGGTGAAATGTCCAGAGAGTAGCGCAAAAAGTGAGATGGTCTTTTTTTCAGCTGTAAATGTTGTAACAGTTAACAAGAATGCATTAAGGGATAGTTCACCCAAAAATTTGACTCGTGTTTTTAAAAAAATTTTTTTTTTTAATTTCAATCTCTATCAATCTATCAAACCCAGCCCCAACCAGTAGGTGGCGATATGCATGAAGAATACTAAAGCGAAAGTGGAAATTGACAGGAAAAAATTACATAAATACTGATCTGTTTCTCACCCACACCGATTGTATCGCTTATGAAGATATGAACTTAACCACTGGAGTCATATGGATTACTTTTATGCTTTTATGTCAATCGTGTAATTTATTATTATTATTATTATTATTATTATTATTATTTTTATATTTTAACGTGATTATATGTACTTATTGGTTCCCACAGTCTCTGAGGCAATCAATAGGGCTAGAGGTAAATGTATTCACACATGAATTGATGCAAACATGTTTGATGGGGGATGGCACTTCAGAATTTCGGCTCAGTGGATACACTGAAATCTATTTAAGGGTACATGAACTTTCGGAAACAACATGACATTTTCCTTTGTGGCCATGTTACATAAAACAGTTAAAAATAGAAAAAAAAAATAAATAACAATAATTATAATAACCTTCATCATATTTGTGATATGATCTGTGTGTGTATAGGCATGAAATGCAACACTCAGTTGTATAAAACATGTAATGGGGGTTCTTGCTCTGTCTTCCTGAAAATGGTTGAAGACCCCTGCTGTAACATAAGGAAATATGGAAATAAATGCGATAGATAGTTGTATCCAAAGCAACTTAAATGCATTCAAGGTACACAATTGTTCAGTTTATGCATTCCCTTGGAGTAAAACCCACGACCTTCAATCATTTGAGCTAATCTGCCTTCTTGCTCTGACTCAGAATCGTCTGTTTTTTGTAAGCTTCTTTGTGAGAGTACATCCATGCAGTTGGTTTTCCCAGGTTATAATCATACACAGACTGTCATTTCACTGGTCCACCTATTGCACAACTCTGAGAAAAGAGGCCTTTCTTCTGCAACTTTTGCGTCATTAGTCATTAGGGCCAGAAGGACTTCATAATCACAGTCATAATGTGGATATGGGTGTCATTAGCAGTGATATTTATTTTTCGCAGTGCTAGGAGAGCAAGCACTGCTCTATTTTTTTTATTTATTTTTTTCACACACACTCTCTCTCCTCATGGCAGTTACTTATTGTCTTTGACAAGAACGACAGCTCCTCCCTTCCCATCCGCACCGATCCTCCGAACCCTACAGCATGGAGCTGCTCATTTCTGCAGCTTTGCCAAAGCTGCAGTTGATCCAGAGTCAGTGCTAGCATAAATGTGGATAAATGTGTGCCTGGTGCTCACGATCCAACACAAGACACCATGAGACAAGAGAGCAGAGCCCCGGTAAGCCCGACAGATTCCCCAAGCAAGGCCACAAAACCAAGATGGATCGTGGAAGCGTTTCAAAGCAGGAAACCTTTCTAAATATATTCAGAGAGAAGTGGACTGCCTAGACAAATAAGGAGCATCTAACATGTGGTTAGACCTTTGAGAGTAAAAAGAGACTTAAAAATACATTACATGCCCAAAAGTATGTGGACATTGCTTTTTAATTAACAGGTCTGGATAGGCCCATTAATTCCAATGAAGACAAATCTGTATGCTATGGCATACAATGACATTCTAGAGAGTGATTCAAACAGCAACAGTTTGCAGCAACAGTTTGGGCCTCAAAAGTAGGGTAAAGAGACACAAAATTTACTGGCACTATTCTGTCTTGCCACACACAAAATAAGATGAGCACACCCCAAAATATAAAAACCGAACACGGACATGCCACTATGTTGCATCATTCTTAGAGATGTCATCAGCTGTCTGTCACCTCGGCACGGTGATGAGCTATCTGTCATTTTTTCAGGGACCTGCATGAAGCCACTCTTTTAAATAGCAGGACAAGTCTGGACTTTTCATCCATCCATCCATCTAGTATATTATATCATTTATAGACATTCATTGAGGACTTTATTAGGAACACCTGTACACCTACTTATTATCTAATCAGCCAATTGCATGGCAGTAATGCAATGCACAAAATCATGTAGATCCAGTCAGGAGCTTCAGTTAATGGCAGGGGTGTAAAAAGTACTCCAAAATTATGAGGATGTTGTTAAATTCGATTGGTTTGAA
This sequence comes from Myxocyprinus asiaticus, assembly GCF_019703515.2. NCBI lineage: Eukaryota > Metazoa > Chordata > Actinopteri > Cypriniformes > Catostomidae > Myxocyprinus > Myxocyprinus asiaticus. The sequence goes on from NC_059375.1 coordinate 36,137,069, forward strand.
TGTCACCTTTTTACTGTCTCCGACGACATATCATCGTCATATTTCTCCCCCAGTGGCATTCGCAACCTGGTCAAAGAATCATGTTATGATAACTACATTTTGCTAAATGCTTTTTATGTGGCCTGTTGTATGTAACAGCAATTTCATGGTGGAATGAACACTAGAGGCGCTAAAACAAAAATGACTTTTATCCCCTTTCACTCAAATCACGAGTAAAATGGCAGATTATCAGTTCATAAACACTTTTCGCTCTGTTCCTCACATAATGCTCTCTTATGACATACAACACCTTAACTATAGCACATGACTCATTTTAACATTTACATTACATAATCAACTACATTTACAAGCATGTTTAGTGTGATCTAATTGCGTGGTAGCTCACCTGATAGAGTGTTGCATATGCGATACAAAGGACTGAGGTACGAGTCGACAATTGAGCCGAAAGTGTCTTAGAAACACCACAAAATGACGTGGTTGCTTTAGAAATTTTGTTTTTCATCTCACATTTGCTTTTTATGACACTATCGGTTAGGTTTAGGTTTAAGGTTTAGGGTAGGAAGGTAGGTTTTGTTGATTTAAATCTTGATAGAACATTGACCTTAAAAAAACTCATCTGTTCAGGAATACTTTTCACTCACTTTAAGCACCACACAGTGGACATTTCACTTCAGAACTGCCCTGAGACTTGTAATTAACCACATAATTATTATTATTTTTTTTTTTTTTTTTTTTTTTTTTTGCAAAAGCATTGCCACAGTCACACAATGTTCGCTGCATGGAAGAAGGCACTCACGAATTGCGATGTCAGAACACCCAACCCCTTGAGACATAGAGAAAGATAAAAAAATTCTAAATAAGCTTTGGAGTAAGTTAGTTATGTTGTTGGTTTTGTGAACTGTTTTCTGAGGTTTGCTACCAAACTTTGCTGTTGAGCAGATGGATGAATGCAATAAAATTCATAATTCATATTTACTCAAATTCCATTATTTTTATTATCATCATTATTATCATCATCATAGTTTTCATCATTTATAGTTATTATTATAATTAATACTGTAGTTGCCTAACAACAACAATAATAATTCAGCAAATAGGAAGTAAAAATTCATAGATATGATTTAAAAATGAAGGCAAGTGAAGAAATAAATGACATGTACACATTTAATTACAAAAGCCTTTAGATTTTATATATACTGTATATATTTGCAACGTGAATGATAATTTTTGACTTCATAACATTCCAATATGTAGAAGTAGCAGGCATTTAGAATAAAGTTTAGGACAAAAACGTAAATTTTTCTCACTTCGTGCTCATAGTTTTGAATGAATACATCACATTCAGTCGGGCGGTCACATATGGTCAACAAATATTTCCGCCTCTGCAGATGGTCAGAACTCCACACAGCCGCCATGCGACTCTCTGCCGTTTGTCAATCTGTCGTTTGTCGGATGCATTGAAAAAGCGAGTAGTAGAAAATGTAGTGAGTACTTTTCAAGTTTAAATAAAATTGTAAGGAGTAAAAAGTAAAATAAATAAATAAATAAATATTTGGAAATGTAATACGTATTCTATTTAAATTTCACTCAAGTAAAGTACAAATCCCCAAAAATAATATATGATATTTGAATAATATTTTAATCAATTACTTTATACCCCTGGTTAATGTTCACATCAACCATCATAATGGGGAAACAAATGTATCTCAGTGATTTCGACCGTGGTATAATTGTTGGCGCCAGATGGGCTGGTTTGAGTATTTCTGTAACTGCTGAACTCCTGGAAGTTTCACACACAACAGTCTCTAGAGTTTACTCAGAATGGTGCCAAAAACAAATAACATCCAGTTCAGATATAGAATTTATTTCAGTTAATTCAATTTAAATATTTTACATATATGCTGTTTTTGTTAAAAAAAAAAAAAAAAGCCTTTTTAAAGGTATAACAATTCCCCAAAAAAATCAATTCCATAAGGCAAAGATGACTCTATAATAACAATAAAAAAAGTTTCATTCTTACATTGATTCTGACTTTGCTGAGTTTGTAGCGACCAGTTAAATTGACTTTCTTTAGCCAGAAATGTAAGCATGAGCGTAGTTCTAGCAGGGAGATATTGGGATTCTTCTATCAGGCATCACAACCAATCACAATACAGCCTCCACTTTAAAAGCCGGCCAGCTGTCTCTCATTGTTCGCATACTTTGTGTTTTTACCCCCCATCCCACCCCACCCCATCTCCACCAGTTTAGGTCCCATCTTGGGCAAGGGTAAGCTTCGCTCCCCTGTCATCATCGCATCCGGCAGGATCAGACAGTTCAAGCAGCACTTGAGCGCTGAACCGAAGGACGGGGCTTATGCCGAATGATCTTTTGTTTGTATTAATTCTAATAATCTTGAGTCTTTCTGACAGAATTGGTAAAAATTCTGAGATTTATGAACAGAAGAAAACCCTCAAAAACAACACAATTGCAGTTCAACTGCAGTGACAGATCACCCTCTCCGTTATAAATATAACCTTTTGCTTTCTGCAAGAAATCAAAAAACAATTGGCGACGAGAAAAAAAGAACAAAACAAGTCGATCAGCAAATGAAAGTGAGGTCCATTTTAAAAAGACCAGCTTAACCAGCATGCAATTCCCATGCTAGTCTAAGCTGGTTTCTGCTAGTTAGTGCTGGTTTGGTGCTGGTCTAGCATAGCCATGCTTTTCACCAGCAAAACCTAGCTTTTGAAGTTGGCTGAACAACATGGTTTTTCAGATGAAGCTGGTTAAGCTAGTTAAGAAACCTGGTGGGGAAGCCAGCATCATATGTTGGGGGACCAGCACACAAAACACAAAATAAGCTGGTAAACACCAATAATGCTCTTTTCAGCAGGGGCGTGTAATAAAAAGCGTTATATTATTTATTTATTTATTTATTTTACATAAATAAGCCCTTATTCTTTGCTCTGGTTCAGTTGATGTCATTGTTATGAACAGCAGAACATCACAATTATAAAAATATGTCACACCAGCGAGGAAAACTATTCATATTTGAGTATTCTCTGACTTTCGCCTGCTCTTTTCTCACTTGTGCCATCAGCTCACATTGATTTTCATTTTCTGCAAATGACATTTTAAAGTTTTCTCCAAAATCAATACAGTTTAATTCATTAGTGGAGGAAACAGTCAACAAGAAGGCTCACTGAGGGGTTCACCAACTGCATGGCTGCCATGAAATCTGCTTGAGAGATTACACAATGAACCAATAACCATTTACTGATCAATTTAAGGCAGTAGCAACTGCTCAGCAAAGGCTTTCTAAATTAGTAAGTTTATTCATTTATTTTTTAAAGCACTTTAATCCTGTTGGTGAGTACTACAATCATGATACACAAAGCAAAATGTAAACTTTTCAATCTAAGCTTAGTTCAAGTTGTTAAAAATTCATATACAGTAATATTTTCCTGAGAATACAAATTATTATTATTATAATTATTTTTAATAAACAGAGCTCTTTTCCATACAATGGTTCATAGTGACTGCAGCTGTCAAGCTCCAAAAAATGACAAACAAAGCACCATAAAAGTTCATATAGCTTATGTAGCCATACAGTAAATCTGTTTCGTGTGAAGAACAGAGTGAACTTCTGCTGTTCACAACCTTCCACTCTGCCAAAGCTCTGAAATTTCACTTGTGTCCACCTTCAGATAAAAAAAGAATAAAAAAAAAAAAAGATATTATTCACATTTGACATCACTGATTAACATTCCTCACACTATCAGGAGTCTTGGACTAGAGTCTGGATTTGTATTTATTTATTTATTTATATTTTTGGAGCTTGATATAGTACATGTCACTAAGAACTGTTGTTGTATGGAATGGAGGTGCGTGGAGGCACTTAAAAAAAAAAAAAAATACTCCTTTTGTGTTCCACAGAAATAAAGTGATAGGTTTGAAATGACATCAATATAAGTAAATAGTGTCATTTCTGGGCAAACTAGTCCTTTAAGAGCCATAAAAATGCAAACAAAATAATAAAAAAATAAATACATACAAATATTTTACATGTAAATGTGTGTGGGTTGATTTATTTGATCATCATTCAAAATCTTTTTCCACTTATTCCTTGGTAATATCTACCGACTGCTTCAGGCCTCTAAAACCAACCATCTAAAAAAAAAAAAAAAAAAAAAAACCTTTTATGACCAAATCAAAACAGCAATGTGCAATATAAAATAATTGCCATATTAAAATATAGAGAAATAATAATAATATAGAGAAAATCATTTTTCTCATCAAAAGTGAAACACTGGAAAACATAGCGAATAAGAAAAATAAATAATGTTTAAATAGGTAAACAAATTCCTCATTCAGTGGTATCGTTATTGTCTAATTTAATCTGCACATAGTCATTAAAATGAGACAGACCCGACCCTCCCTGTGGCCACACAAATGACTCAGCACAATACATTTCTCCCAATTACAGATCTGTTTCACTCATTTCACTGGCCTAAACACATGCTGCTTATTAAAAAGAAATAAAGTCACAGCCCAGACAAATACGCCCACAGTTTGTTGTTTACCCAAACCGCAACATGCTTATTAGAGGACTGTATAACTACTTGTGAGGTTTAAACCCTCAACGGCTTCCAGCGACCCATACTAAGGCAACATTCAGCTCCTCCTAACTGCAGTATAGCAACAACACCCTTCCAGCAATGCAGCTCATTGTTGGATGGTTACATTTAGGGCTGGGTATCGATACAGATTTCCAGATTCGATTCGATTCCGATTCACAAGCTTTCGATTCGATTCGATTCCGATCTCGATTAAATTTGATATTACAATGTCCATGTTGTTGTGCATATACAGTACATTCTCTCTCAGCTTAATCTTAGCTCTTAATTATCAAGGAACCTTTAAGGCAAACCTTCTAGGTACAATTCGAAAATATTAATTTTAAAAATTATATATTATCATCAGTTTTTCATCAAATTGGTCACATTTTAGCTTTTGAAAAATGTTCAAATCAGACTATTCCATCAATTAATGCCTTGACATTGCATATATTATGTAGCATATATATATATATATATATATATATATATATATATATATATATATATATATATATATATATATATATATATGTTACATTTATATTGTTTACTTGCATAATTTTTACTATTTACAAGTATTTATACATAGATATGTAGAACGCGTGCTTAATCAATACTGTCTCTTTCAAACTAGCGGCATCAGCCAGTAAGCACGTATAATGAGAGAACACATGCGTAATTTCTTTAGCGCATCCATGTGTGATTATATTTAAATGTTTCTTTCTGTTGTTGTTGTTTTTAATCAACATCTGACAGTAAAAAATGGAAAGGGTATTTAAAGAGACACTATTCAATGACAAATGGATCCGTGGATCTCGTTTTTGGACACAAAGAATGAGTTTATTTACTTGCAATAAAGAGGGTTGCCACATGGAGTGAAAGATCGATCTGGGAATTTAAGAATCGATATCAAGATTTTTACCCAGCCCTAGGTACCTTATATAAAGAGAAAGAGGGAATGGTGGGGAAGGTGATGGGCTAATGGGATGTGATTACATTTTCACATCACTGACTCACCTTAATGTAGTTTCAACCTCCTATTATGTTATTTATTTGTGTAAACGCAAAAGGAGGAAAAACAACGAGTCATATGGACTATTTTATGATAGTACCTTTATAAGCTTGGCTTGTATATAGTTTACAACTATATACAGATAGTATATAGAGAACATCTTTTATGTTTCAAAAAAGAAAGATGATAATATACGGTTTGATTTTGATTTTATATGAGTATGCTTTAGATTAGATTATGGTCTTCCGTAAAGCTGATTTTAAACAACGTGTATTGTGAGAAGTGCTATACAAATACAAATAAATTGACCTGATGATTTGAATGACAATGGGGGTGAGTAAACTGTTTATTTCTGGCAGAACTATTCCTTTAAAAAGTAAATAGGGTCAATTCTGATTTCATCTTAACTTTAAATATAGAGTGTGTGGAGGAGACGAGAAATGGAGCATGTGTGGGGAGAGATGGAAAAGACTTTCTTTCATTTTGTACTTTGAGTACCACCTACATCATGCACCGACCTCTCAATATCTCCTCCTATTTCTGCATTCTATACACACACACTGTATATCTGTTTAATTAATGTAGACCTACAGTTCACTAACATGAAATGCAATCATTCACACACTTACACACCTAACTCATTTTGGGAGAAACATCGAGGACAGAGTTAATGCAAAAATGAAACAACTGAGAATCTACTTAGCAACCTCTGAGCAATTAAAATTTTCTTTGGTGTCAGCAAAACAGGATCAGACCCGAACTGCTCACTCTGAGCTTTTTACATTTGGTTTGTTTGTGAATGTGAAAAAAAAAAAAAAAAAAAAAATCCTCATATACATATTACAACTGGGTTAAGATGAAACATGCATGAAATATCTAAATATGTATGACTTTATGTATGGGAATAAAAAAAATAATAATAAAAAAACAGTATTTGTTTTCCTTTTGGTGTATAATATCTCCATGACAGATATAATGCACAATAATCAATTTCAGAGGGAGAGACACAGAGAGAGAGAGAGAGAGAGAGAGAGAGAGGCAGAGAGATGCAGTACATGAATTATGCATTAAAACAAAAGAAAAGAGTTCATTCCCTTCTCGTTAGAGGTGCTCTTCTCATTGGTTGAGTCTTACAGTGGTATCAGATAGATTAATCTGTTACTGCGGTGAAGAGAAAGCCACACAGCTGATTGAAGATGATGATTTGACAGCTTGATAGAAAGAGAACAGAACACAATTTTTGATTGGATGGGCCTCGGAGAAAGGAAATGAACCCATGATCATTCTTAGGAGCTCTTTCAGAGGGCATACATTAGAGTTGGACTTGTCTCTATTCTTGGGCTTGTCTACTTGTATATCTTAGGAGAAATAAAATAAATAAATAAATAAATAAATAAATAAAAATAGACAGTTTAATGCCAAAATGAGAGATTTGGTGCCATAAAGAAAGTCCATAGACCTATAAAATTAGTGTTGATAGCGCAGCTAAGATATAATTAAATGTTCACATTGAAGTCTGTGACTTTCGACTGCAGATCTTGGTAAATCTGAGAAGTTTGAGACATTGCTGAGATCTCTTCTGAAACTTTAGAGGAGCCGTTTGAGAAATAAATGGGGTTATTTTCTCAGGATAAAAATCTGAAAGGCAGAAGACTTCAGCTAAATTCTACATTTGATATCCATTTAATCTCATTGTTGTCTCATTTGTGATTTTTCTTTTCTATGGGGATTTGTATTCCTTTAGCCTTTTCAAATTCATCCCATGGAGTTTATTATTTGATCTATTATATTTCAAAAATGTTTCCCCCTGTAGGCGTTGGCTTCAAGCATATGCAAGAGAAAAATTACATGCTGCACTAAAATAGATGACCCAGCATGCCATGCTGGGATGAGGTACAAGAATTTCCCATTCAATCTGCCTGCTTTACCTTCACAGAGACTCCATCCATTACGCCAATGGAGAATAAATTAATAAGATTTCAATATTTCTCTGAAATAAATAATGAATGTGAGTATTTGCTTTGAAAGTCATTGTGGCTGGTCCCATATGTCACAGAGGCTTGGCAGCTGCTGCTGTAGACGCAATGATAAAGCGTTATACAAAGGCAAAATCTCCCTATCAGACTCTGTGCCTGATTTTTTTCCATTAACAAACTCCCTCTGGCTGACAATCATTCTTTGTCGGTTTTGCCATTGCTTCATTCATGGAAGAGCCTAATATCTGCTCTTCAGATATCTCTTCCCTTAAAACTACATCGCTCATGCTAAATGTCTTTTCTGTTTAATTTATTACAGTTATGCACATCATGCATAACTACACAAGAAGATAAATCAATTGTAAACACTCCTTTTTAAGGAACAGGGTCTCTAAACCCTGCTGAAAAAACAGCTTAAACCAGCCTAAGGAGGTAAGCTGGTCTCCAAGCCTGGATAAATGGGTTAAGCTGGTCTGTTTTTCTGGTTTTAGAGGGGTTTTGGTTACTCAGGCCAGGTTCGTGTCAGTTTTTCAAGTAGGACTTTGGGTTTGGGTCGGGTTCGGGTTTGTAATTAATGAAAAAATAAACAGTCTCTCACTCACAGACACGTGCGAATGGACGAGCGCGCGTCTGTTCTGTTTTCCCATTGTTTTCCTATGTAAACATGCTGGAGGAATGTCTGACTGTTGCGCCTTGTCTCGCTATTTCTTCAGCATCTTACGCAGGACCGGCATTGTTTAAAGACCATGTCAAGTTAAAATTTTCAAAAACACATGTCAAGACACCTGCGCTCTGTTTCATTCTTTGCACTGCGTCTAGATTGTTTTTAGTGCAGGTGTCACAAAGATTCAGGCTGTAAAGAGGGGACTGTTGCATTGTTTCATATTATTCCAGATTGTTCTGCACCAAGAAAAGTTTCAGCTCATAAACGGTAAGTCAATGCTTTTTTTCCATTCTGCTCTAGTGTACTGAGCGGCAGCCATGACTTGTTTAAACTATATGTTTACTGTTTCAATGCAAATGTTGCCTATATGCTTACATTAAATATAGCCTATTGCAACAGTACTTGCTAGGATAAGAAATTATAAAGATAGTGAGCGATTTCGGGGCGGGGTCGGGCTTATAATCTGACGGTATCATTCGGGCCAGGTAGGGTCTCAGGTTTGGTTTTCATTTTAAGGCCAATGCAGACCTCTAGTATGGGCATGCGTGAGCTTCAGTTTCTGGGTGAAATGTCCACATACTGGCACCAAAAGAGATTTTTTTATAGATGTAAATGATGTAATACAGTCAGCAAGATTATATATTTCATTAAACATTTCCTTTACCTAAACCTCAACCCAAAACCTAACCGTCAGCGTAGTAAAATATACATTTTAGAGCGATAATGCAACTTTCGAATCACACTCACCATTGTTTGTATGGATAGGATTATTTCCTTGTTCCGACAGGACCAGAAACCTTGTCTTGAAGTTTTTTTGTACAACGTGTTATCAGTAGCACTACAGGGAAGTATATTCACTCTTGAATAGACACAAAAATGTCTGATAGGGGAATCTTCATTTTTGGGTGAACTGTTCCTTGAAACTGATATTTATCGACAGTGAACACGAAAAAAAAAAAAAATGTTTGGGCAGTCTAGGTCCGTGACCTTGGCCATTATGATGGCCATTCAGAGAGAATTTTACAAAGGACTGATAGAGTTGAGGAGCATTTTCTGGAGTTATTTATCCCTGGAAAAGCACAGCATCTATGATTATGAGCAAAAACTTCAAACGACTGTGCCCCCACTCTGCTGTTCTATCCCATTTTTTTTTCTTTTCCATCCTTTTTTTTTTTTTTTTTTTTTTTGAGTAAGGGATGAAGCCACTGCTATGTTTCAGTAAGAGGAAACAAAGGGAACAGTCGACAGGTGGTGGGTATGTGTATACAACAGCGTCCAAATGGTTTGGTCACCTTATCGTCCTTCTGCCTGTAGGTTTGGAATTCGGCCTGACTCCATTTAGAGACTGGGAAACAGTTTAGTCTGACATCTGTTTTATAGAGTGTATATGTGTGTTCAAGAAATGTGTTGAACACTGAAAGGAAAAGTCTTTAGAGCACCAAAATTTTAATTATTGGCCAAAAACTGAAACTAGTAATAGCAAATGAATTTTTGGAATAAATAGCAATTCTATTATTGTCGTCATTTTTTTTATGACTACAAAAGTGATTACTCTAACTTCTTCCTTCAACTGAAAACCAAACGAATATTTGTACAATACAAACACTTCTGTCTGAATAAACAGCATTTTATGGCTTGGTATATCTGTCTAGCCCTACTTAAGGGTCCTTCACCCAGCAAAAATGTTAAATACTCTGATGGGGAAGAGGAACATTTTTGTGCCTGTGGATTTGCTGTAATTTTGGTGGTGGGATGTTTCTGCTTCATTGTTAAGTGTGTTCTGTTAAGTGTGTGTGTGTAATAATGAAGAAAGAAGCCGACACTCTCGAACCATGTCAGAGCTTGTTGCTCCTTGATTTTCTCGGCAGGATCACTGTATGCTATTTTCACCATTTAGCCTGTCACTGGGAAGCCACTTCTCTCAATTATCATTTTATTTAAGGGCAATTTAGCACTCTACCAGATAGACAGGGAGGAAAGGGGATGTGTGAACTGGGAGATGACACATCTTGTAATTGGGAAAGGGAGAACACAGAGAGGATACTTCCTTGAATATCGGATTGATAGCAAAACGAGGGAGAGAAACACACACACCTGGACATTTTACTGTCTTTTTTTTTTTTTTTTTATCATCATATTAGTAGTGCTTGCTAAGGAAAGTATAACTATTAGTATTGCTCATACTTTGAGTTACGGATATGAACAAACCCTTAAACTTAGTGCTAAATTTGACATGTAACTTTTCCTGGACCGTTCATGCTACTGACATGAATGATACCTCAAATCATGTAACTTGTTGAGGAGAGGTGTGCTATTGCTTTTCTAAGCAATTAGGCTAAACTTGCGTTATGACAAAATGAGCACACTGAGCAAATCCCATTGACTTCAAAAGAGCCATGTTTAGGGACAACAAACACGTGAGCAGCCTCATAGCAAAATGCTTAAAATGACTTTAAAAATCTTAGCTGCTTTTTAGCAAGATGCTAAATGACAGATCACCTAAGCAGCCCCATTGCAACATATGAAATAATGACAATCAGCTCCGTATGTCATGAATCAGTATATTAGAAACACTAATTCAGGCACTGGCAAGGGTGTTCATCCACTGAACATTGGGACATTCATAACTTAATCACTTGCAACACGATTACAAGCTTTCACATTTACACATTTACAACAACATTGCTGTATAAATGGCACTGTTGTGCATTTTCATTGTAGATATTTAAATGTACAGTGTTATTATAAAAATAAGAAATGACATAAAGAAATACAAATATAAAGAAGTGTATTTTTAACTTCAAACAACTCTGATACTTAAAAGATCATGTCCCTTTTATGGTCATTAATAAGAGAAAAAAAGTTTTTGACTTTTCTAACCACTTGAAAGACTTTAGAAGACATGATGACATTTCCAGTAAGGGAAAATTGTGAGCAACGACGCTCTCTGGTTTTTAGGTTCCATTCGGTTTAGGGAGCAAATGTTTCAGTGCTGGAATGATTTTGCAATTACTCCCTAGAAATGGCTGACTCACTAATGCTGACTCACTAATCAGTGAACTGACTACTGAACTAGGGAGCTGATTAAGATGCACCCTTAGAACTCCTTAGCAGCCTCTTAGCAAGATGCTAAAAAAGACTTAGAAGCCTTAAAAGCAAAATGATATATATGCCTTAGAACACTTTATCAATCTCTTAGCAAGATGCTAATAATGACTTAGAACACATAAGCAACCTCATAGCAACATGCAAAAAAATTGCTCAGAACCCCTTTGCAGCCTCTTTGCAAGATGCTAATCATAAATTAGAACAAATGTTCCTTTCAAGGCCACTCGGCCACCATCTTTGGAATGTTCCCCGGCAGCTATTGTCTATGGATAAATGTGGCATAAAATTACAGCTCCTATCTACTTGAATAGGGAAAGACTGAAATCTCCAAAATGTTTGGTCAATATTAAGATCAAAGAAATATTTTCAAATCAGCAGTACATTTTGACAACAGTGGTTTTATAAATTGTGCTTCTTCAGCTCAGATCACCAAAAAAAAAAAAAAAAAAAAAATCTCCTTTTCAGGCTGGTCCAGCTAATGCACATGCACAAATGTTGACTGCCAAGTGATGTCTGTATCTAAAAGCTGACTGGCTTAGCAGTCTCATAGCAACATGCAAAAAATTACTTAGGCTCAGACAAAGTAGGAGGTGGGAATACCCGATTTGAAACTTCCCACTTCCAACCTCAATGTGTTCCAGTCAATCACACGTCACGGTCAGATCTACACATGCCAAGTATGATTACATGTACATGTCTTCCAGATGCTAGCTAGCTGGCTATCTAATAGCTATTTAATGAGCAAAATAGTTGAAAATATAGTCATTGATTGATACATAAACAATTGTTCTTAATATTCTCTTGTATACTTATTTTATTTTCCATGTTAACACATTTCATGCTGTGAAAATACTTAAAAGTTTGTTTTCACGTTTCACAAACACAGCTCCACGTTATACTCATTGGTCAACGCCATCTTGAAAATAACTTCAAATGACACTTCTCGCTGAGGTCAGGTTGATCGATCTGTCATTAAAGGTGGGAAAATGACGAGTTCCAAGCTGTCTGGAACACACCTTAGCAGCCTCTTAGCCACATGCTAAAAATGACTTGGAAATGCCCTGGCAACCATCTACAACATGCATTGTGGTGGCGAGCTTTGCAAGCCAAATGTAAACATCTATGTTGCGTCCAAAACTGCGTACTGTCACAGTATGAACTGTATTTGATGAAGGACACACTTATCTGCCGGTAAACAGTACGTTCTTTTATGTATGCATACGAGAAGTATGAATAGATTTCGGACATACTTCATCCGGGGACGTTGGCATTGTCTCGTGAACCGAATATATGTCGTAATAAAAACAACTACGAAAATGCCCTGCTTTGGTTTTGTAAATCAAGCACCATTCAAGCACAAGGAACAATTATCTTGGTACAGTATATATACCACTTACAGTTGAGAAGAGGCATCTGCCTCGTGATTCACCACCGTTCCTTTAAATCCAGTGTTTTGAACGTGATGTCGCCTCAGCTCCCATGGGAATGTTAAGTGTCCAGTCGATATGCACTTCAGAATCTCGTTGGAAATAGTAGGTCATCTGGGTATTTCTCGCTTACTGAATACTGTGGATTCGGACATACTACTCCATTGGCATACTGTTTTTAGCATAACATATAGTAGAAAAGTATGGATATACAGACACAGCATTAGTTTGCATAATTGTAAACAGATGCATAATATCATAGTAGCTTACACATCTTACTACATGATTACTTTAAACTTATCCCATGTAAAGCTGGAATTTAGCTGGTTTCAGCCAACTGGACTTTCATCCACGCACAAAAGCCTTCTAAAATAATCTAAACAGACCATCCTAACTGACTTGACCAGGCTGGGAAAACAGCTAATGACTTTAGGCTAGTTTAAACTGATTTTTATTTCATTAGTGGGTGTGCCAATTTGGACAACCTCCAGTGATTTAATCACTAAATCTAAAGCGGACAAAATAGCCTGACAGTGACATGCAAGAAACAGCCTGCAACAACTCTCTACTAACTCATTTCTACTTCTTCATTACCACGGTCCACCTGTCTCTCTCCCAATGTGCTAGATAGGATGTGGCAGTCTGTTTCTCCTCGCTTTCCCTAATGGAATGAGCAACAGTTTACAAATTAAAACAATTATATCTGCGGGCTAGATCCGCACTGGACCGTGAACCATGAAACTACAACGTGCCAGAGCGGCAGCATTTCAACACGATGACGAGAGCAGAGGAAAACGGCAAAGACGGCAATTGGCCATTATTTAATTTGACTCATCTTCGCTGTGCACACAGCTGTGGCGCGAGATGCTTGATGTTGAAACTCACGGCTTGTTTTTTCTTTAGTTAATGGGGTGGAAATTAAATGTTGCGTATTATATGGGGTGTCCAAGCCTGTGCACAAAGTAGAGATGAATGGCAAGAGAATAACTGTGTCTAATTTTCCATTAAAGATGCAGAACTTATTTAAATCTACCAAGGAATTGTGTAAGTTTCGGCGTAAGAGCTGCTGTGGTTTGCATAAACTGAGGGTATTTAAGTTTTTTTCTTGCCTGGTCTGATCTGTGCGCTTATTTTGTGCTGATGTGATCAATACGTGACCTATATGCACAGCAAAGTATTTATTTTTTTTATGAATACACAAGGTGAATTCCCTGCCGTACCCCCTTCTCTTCCTCTCATTACCGGGCTCCTCTCTCGTGAGACAGTCTTATTAAATCTCTTTATCACACGTTTGCTCTCTCTCTCACCCTAGAAAATATACGCACTTTAACGCAGGATCTCATTCGCTTCATTCTTCCCTTCCCCCCTTCTCAAACTTCATCTCTTTCTAGCCTATCTTTCACTCACAAACTTGCAAGCATTACTTCAATAGATCATATCTTTCTCAGACACACACTCTTGGTCTCTTTATCTCTCTCTCTGTCTCTCAGGGGCTGTTCACACAGGATGTGTTCTTGTGTCTGTTCAAAGAATTCAAAGAAATTCACGTAACTGCTATGAAGTGTAAAGTGAATTTTTTGACAATATATTTATTTATTTTTTCTTAAAATTTCATAAATGTGTCATCATATTTCATATTCACATAGCATATGTATGTATGTATATATATATATATATATATATATATATATATATATATATATATATATATATAAGATGATGATACCAATCAATGTTTGTCATTATACCACCTACAGAAATTTTGTAAAGGCTTACAAGATAAAAACCTAAGAAGTTATTCTGTTCTTGCATATTTTGTTGTCGTGCTGGATTGTTGAAATTCCTCTGTTGTGTGTCTGTGCTGAATTTCTTCTAACTGAAATGTAATACATTACTTTTCTGGTCATTCCAATTCAAATTCAATATTATTAGAGTTCAAAATTCTGAATTTTGTATCAGATAGGTATCCTTGCCTATTGTCATTTTTCACAGTTTTTTATGCGCCTCGGGCCATGAGTGCTGTGTTTTCAAAATCTTGACAATTACATTCTATGACCCCTGTGTTTCGTTCCATTACGTTGTGCCTCATCTAGCTGTGTTTGAACTAAAGAACACATGCTGTGTGAACAGCCCCTTACACATGCATTCACACAGTATCTCTTCCTCCCTCTTTCCTTCTCACACATATTCACACACAATATCACTCTTGCTTTCATCTCTCTCTCTCTCACACAGACAAACACACTTCTGAGCACAGAGTGAATCACAGGACTGATAGTTCTCTCTGATATCCAGTCAGAGCGAGCCATCTCTGTCACATCACTCCAAAGCCAACAGCTGTGTGTGCATTTGTGTGCTTTCCAGCAGTTTTTGCCAATATAAAGAGTGATGGAGTGGACTGGAGCCCACTCAGCCCGCACTGGAAGAGATGCCTGCAGTAAAAGCGTGTGTGCTTGTGCATGTGTGCATGTCTGCATCTGTGTAAACCAACACAAGCAGAGCCAAAGCAACGTGGATGGCAGCCCCTGTGTACCATCTCTGCTTTCCTACTCATTTGGACCCTCTGTCTGTGTTTACTACTGAGCTGCTGAGCAGATGCTAAGACACATCACAGGATTAACGAGCCAAATACTTACACGCACAGAACAAAAAATGGCCCAAAATGGAACCTCTGGGGACATCAACATCACACCAGCACAAACGCAGCAAGCAGGGTAAAATCCTCTTAAGTGACCTCTCACCCTCTGAAGATATATCGGTAAATCTGTATGCACAAAAAATGATTCACAGGCAGAGAATGTTTCTGATTGGATAGTTTTCCAGTTGGCTAAAAAGCGTGGGCTGCTCGCTTGGATCTTTTTTTTTTTTTTTTTTTTTGCTATGTTTACAGAGCATTTTTGCAATGTTTAAAAATTTGGAAAAAAGTTGACCAATTTCAAATCTGGGGGCAAAAAATGCCTCAAAATGAATTCATGTATTTCTTATGTATTGAATCTAATATATATCTTAATATTTTGTTCAAAGCCTATTCTGTATATATATATTATTGGGTAAAATAATTATATTAGGGATCCCTAACATACTGCCTAACATCCACTTTTGTCTGCCACAAAAGAGTAATATGGGTTTGGAACAACATGAGTGTGAGTACATGATGACAGAATTTGTGGGCGACCTACATTAACTCTTTATTGAAAAGTTAATTCTGAAACTGATTTGGCCCCTCTATCTCTGTTTAGTACTTAAATAAACAAACAAAATGTCCCAAGACCAAACCTTGGATCACGATGTGAAAAAGTGTAAAAAGAGAGAGCGAATATGACAGAGAGACAGGCTTAAAGGAGGTTTTGAGAGTAGACGGTTCAGGCTGGTGTCAGTTAAGCTCTCAAAAGTATCTGCTTGGGTTAGTCAGAGAGAAAGTAGAAGTTTTCGATCAATTTGCATTTAACACATGCCACTTTAACCGGCCCATTCAACATCCTCTCTCCCTACAAGAGGGGAAACTTATTTAAACCATGCTAAAAAAAATAAAAAATAAAATAAAAATTCCAGCAGATATTCTAAATATCACGGCTATACTATATGTTCTGCACACAACAGTAAACTTGCGCTTTTACGCGCCTGAAGAGTAATTAGCCAGACAGACAAAAACAGATCATGCTCCAAAAATTTTTACAGCTACCTGCAGGGTATGATAATACATTTGGCTGCAAAAAACAAATACATTAATAAATAATGGGGAAAAAAAAAGTAGAACTTAGAATTAAACACCTGGGGAAATTCAAATGCCACGTCCCCAAAGAGCCAGCTTGACAATTAGCATTTCTTCATGAAGTAAAAAAAGTTTATTTACCCCTCCACCCTCCTTTACCAAAACTCATTTTATTCAGCTAAGTATATATCGAAGCAAAATGTGAGAGGGTGTTAATTACATGTGGAAAAAACAAAAATCGCCCACACGATCTTGATGTTTTGCAGCCCAAGGCAGTTCTTCTGTGCAAGCTTCATCTCAGATTGATTTGACATGGAGAGTGTAGCCAAGAGCTCAGGTGTCCGCAAAAACAACTCTATACCCATCCGACTTCAATCTATAGACTTGGATGGTTACAATTTGGATGACTCACTGTCATGAGTTCAGCATTAACAAATAGCTCTTGTTGTCATTTCTCACAGTCCAACGATGAAAGCCGATGCCTTTACATGCATAATAAGTCGCACAACATCTTCAGTAAGCCCGATATCAACATGCAGTGATCCATTAATAGGAATTAAAAGGTGCTTGTCTGCAATGACAATGACCAGTCCATTTGAAACACCACATGTGGTGAGATTCAAATTAAAGTCTATTTAGAAGCAATAGAATGCTGATTTTTTTATTTTATTTTATAGTAACACATTGACAATATGGGGAAATCCAATTTCAAGTGGTCACATGAGGTACATGTAAAAATTTACCAGGTGTAATGGGCAGTCTGTCTCAGCTGTCCACTTGTGATCGAATCCACCAGGATCAGATGTAAACAGTATTTCAAACACCCAAGGAAAGGTGAAGAGCAGGGGCGGACTGGCTGTCTGGAACACCGGGCGTATTCCCGGTGGGCCGCTGGGTAATTTCGGCCGGCCCATTGAAATGAAATTTTAAGCATTGTCATTAGTGTCCTGCTGTGTGACACTTTCTTCATCTTACTATTTTGAACAACATTTTATGTTCTTGTACAGATATATATACATATATAAAATATATTATTATTATACTTCTTGTTTCCACAAGCTCATATTAACTAAGACAATAGTTTATTTGCACTTCTAGAAAAAAAGTTGAACTTTGAAGAAATGCTGACTTGTCACAGCACCTAAAATACACACTTTCCCTTGTACTTTCATGTACATTTTAACCTAACATCTGTATGTTGGAAAAAAAGATTTCGGACATGTTATTTCACTGAGCTATAAAGTGCTGGTTTTAGTGTTTTCTCTAAAAAATCTACTCATCACATTTACATTGGTTTTATATGTTTTAAAACTATGACACTTTTTGCACTGTGGGGTCTGTTGTCATGACTAGCAGTTAATAGAAATGTCTTTTTTTTTTTTTTTTTTTCAACACAAAAATTTGAAATTGAGCCGGAAAATGAAATCAATGCACCAGTGTGTTATGGACTGGGTTTGGTGTGCTGCTCTAAGCCAGAAAGTCCAGGGCCACTTTTTAGTCTCAGTCCGCCCCTGGTGAAGAGAGATAGACATGCCTCAGAGAAAAATAAAGATAGAGAGAGAGAGAGAGAGAGAGAGAGAGAGAGAGAGAGAGAGAGAGAGAGAGAGAGGACGCTAAGAGAACAATGTGAAATGTGAAGAGGCATGTTTAATTAAATTTCACAGGCGGTGACAAATCAGCTACAGGAAACTCAAACAAACGCTTTGGTTGCCCAGAGAATCAGATGATATTTGTTTTCAGGGCTGCTATTAATTTATAGTAAATGTGTTCCCCTGATAAGTGAATTGCTTGGTTGTAATTGATAGCCTGAAGGATTCTGAGCAAGAGCGAGTTCATGGAAGGTTGACCAATAACAACAAAAAAGGATTAGTAGAAGAGGAAAAGATCAATGGTGACTGGTCAATCGGCATGTCACTCTGAGCTTTGGTTAAAAAGCTGGAGCATGCAGGTGGGACCTCCAGGTGTTGAAAGGTGCTTTGTTAACTTCCTCTATTTTGTTGACTTCAACAACACACCTTTCTACAAAATCCAATCTTCCAAGACATATCAGCAAACTCAAACACACAAAATGATTCATAACCAGAGTGTTTCTCATTGGATAGTTTCCTGATACACCACCAGTCAAAAGCTAGGTCACACCTATTCAATCTTTTTTACACTTTTTTCCATATTTTAAGGTGAAAATAAAGTCATAAAAACTATAATAAAAGTTCTGGAAATTCTGAAGTGGCTAAAAGATGTTAAACAAATAAAAACTGTTTTAAACTTTGATTTTTCAAAGTAGCCACCCTTTTAAACAGTACTGAAGACTGGCTTCTTTTCCTTCACTTTCAGGTCAAAAATGTTATTTTATTATTTATTTATCATATATATATATATATATATATACAGGTGCATCTCAATAAATTAGAATGTCATGGAAAAGTTCATTTATTTCAGTAATTCAACTCAAATTGTGAAACTTGTGTATTAAATAAATTCAATGCACACAGACTGAAGTAGTTTAAGTCTTTGGTTCTTTTAATTGTGATGATTTTGGCTCACATTTAACAAAAACCCACCAATTCACTATCTCAAAAAATTAGAATACATCATAAGACCAATAAAAAAAACATTTTTAGTGAATTGTTGGCCTTCTGGAAAGTATGTTCATTTACTGTATATGTACTCAATACTTGGTAGGGGCTCCTTTTGCTTTAATTACTGCCTCAATTCGGCGTGGCATGGAGGTGATCAGTTTGTGGCACTGCTGAGGTGGTATGGAAGCCCAGGTTTCTTTGACAGTGGCCTTCAGCTCATCTGCATTTTTTGGTCTCTTGTTTCTCATTTTCCTCTTTACAATACCCCATAGATTCTCTATGGGGTTCAGGTCTGGTGAGTTTGCTGGCCAGTCAAGCACACCAACACCATGGGCATTTAACCACCTTTTGGTGCTTTTGGCAGTGTGGGCAGGTGCCAAATCTTGCTGGAAAATGAAATCAGCATCTTTAAAAAGCTGGTCAGCAGAAGGAAGCATGAAGTGCTCCAAAATTTCTTGGTAAACGGGTGCAGTGACTTTGGTTTTCAAAAAACACAATGGACCAACACCAGCAGATGACATTGCAACCCAAATCATCACAGACTGTGGAAACTTAACACTGGACTTCAAGCAACTTGTGCTATGAGCTTCTCCACCCTTCCTCCAGACTCTAGGACCTTTGTTTCCAAATGAAATACAAAACTTGTTCTCATCTGAAAAGAGGACTTTGGACCACTGGTCAACAGTCCAGTTCTTCTCCTTAGCCCAGGTAAGACGCCTCTGACGTTGTCTGTGGTTCAGGAGTGGCTTAACAAGAGGAATACGACAACTGTAGCCAAATTCCTTGACACGTCTGTGTGTGGTGGCTCTTAATGCCTTGACCCCAGCCTCAGTCCATTCCTTGTGAAGTTCACCCAAATTCTTGAATCGATTTTGCTTGACAATCCTCATAAGGCTGTGGTTCTCTCGGTTGGTTGTGCATCTTTTTCTTCCACACTTTTTCCTTCCACTCAACTTTCTGTTAACATGCTTGGATACAGCACTCTGTGAACAGCCAATTGGCAATGAATGTTTGTGGCTTACCCTCCTTGTGAAGGGTGTCAATGATTGTCTTCTGGACAACTGTCAGATCAGCAGTCTTCCCCATGATTGTGTAGCCTAGTGAACCAAACTGAGAGACCATTTTGAAGGCTCAGGAAACCTTTGCAGGTGTTTTGAGTTGATTAGCTGATTGGCATGTCACCATATTCTAATTTTTTGAGATAGTGAATTGGTGGGTTTTTGTTAAATGTGAGCCAAAATCATCACAATTAAAAGAACCAAAGACTTAAACTACTTCAGTCTGTGTGCATTGAATTTATTTAATACACGAGTTTCACAATTTGAGTTGAATTCCTGAAATAAATGAACTTTTCCATGACATTCTAATTTATTGAGATGCACCTGTATATATATATAAAACAACTGTTTTCAATTATTATTATTATTATTATTATTATTATTATTATTATTATTATTTTAAATAAAACCTACTATTTATTTATTGGGGGTGACTATTTGCACCCAGGTGAATGTATGACAAACGGCATTGTGAGTGTCAATTCAGTTTCCTGTCTCCACTCTTAATATGTTATTTAATACTACTTATAATAATACATACAAATTAATATAAAGGTTTTTTACTATACATTTACATTTACATTTATTCATTTGGCAGACGCTTTTATCCAAAGCAACTTTCAAAAGAGGAATACATTTTAAGCGAGTCATCTTAAGGAGACAGTGGTATGAAAAGTGCCGTATTACAAAGTTTCACTAGCATCAACATAGAAGTATTCAAGACAGATTAAAGTGCAACAAGAATCCCTCCCTTTTTTCTTTTTTTTTGGACTGGTTAAGTGCTATAGTAATAGCTATAATAACAGCACTATATATATATATATATATATATATATATATATATGCACTACCGGTCAAAACTTTTGAAACACTTGACTGAAATGTTTCTCATGATCTTAAAAATCTTTTGATCTGAAGGTGTATGCTTAAATGTTTGAAATTAGTTTTGTAGACAAAAATATAATTGTTTCACCATATTAATTTATTTCATTTTATATCTAAAATGTAATAAAATAAAAATAAAAAACATTTTTGAAATTGATGACTTGGATCAAATAATAAAGAAAAACATAGATGGGAACTCCTTCAATACTGTTTAAAAAGCATCCCAGGGTGATACCTCAAGAAGTTGGTTGAGAAAATGTCAAGAGTACATGTCTGCATATTCTAGGCAAAGGGTGACTACTTTGAAGATGCTAAAATATAACACAGTTTTGATTTATTTTGGATTTTGTTTAGTCACAACATAATTCCCATAGTTCCATTTATGTTATTCCATAGTTTTGATGACTTTATTATTATTCTAAAATGTAAAAAAAAACAAAAAAAAAAAAACAATTATAATAAAGAATGAGTAAGTGTTTCAAAACTTTTGACCGGTAGTGGATATATATATATATATATATATATAGTAATATTGCAGTAAGTAACCATGTTTCTACAGTAATATGGTGTTTATATCATAATGGTGTTTATATCATAACCATGTTTAATTGTGTGGTTACTATGATTTTACTACAAAATACCATGGCGATGCTATGGTTACTGTAATAAAACCATGGTTCATTTTTGTAAAGGAAGGTTAGGGTTAGGTTTAGGGGTAGGGGTTGGTGTAGTGTGTCTATGGGACTCTATATAAATACAATAAACATGCTGCAGTGATGCCCCTATATTGTTAGTATTTCATTAGGTGTGCAAATAGTATCTGCCACTATTTGCACCGGGGTGCAAACAGCATCTAACATTATTTGAACCAGGGTTGGGGTGCACATAATATTTGCACTGGGGTGTAAAGAGCATTTACCCTTATTTGCACCAAATATTTTTTGATCATGAAAAACAAATTCAGTAAAGCATGTCCAAACTTTTGAATGACAGTGTACACATTTACCCAAGCTAGGAAAATTAACAAGCAGTTTAACAATACTCCAGTTAGTTTTGAGGTATAACTGCATTGTGCCTGACCTTGCACACTCACTGACACCAAGTCTCTCTCAGCACAGGCCTGACTTGGTAAGATCAGATTATGTCAGGTCATTGTAGTTGTGTTGACCTTTGTCTTTGCTGATGGGCAGCAAGATAAGCCAATGACCTCTCTGAGTCTCTGTTACCATCTACAGCTGAATCATGATCGTTGCCCCTTCTCGAAAGCTTCCTGTCCTTCAGACCAGCTGAGTAACTGGATAGGAAAAAAAAACCAGCACACCGCTTCAGCGATGGCTGTGTGTTGAGGTACGGGTGTAAGGGAGAGAGTGCTTTTATATTGGATGTCCTGAGATAGAAAGAGACAAAAAGAGAGGAAAAACAATGGAAAATCCACGGAACCTGCAGTGCCAGGAGAGATGGAGCAAAATTAAATATGAATGTCACAGCGGGTGGGAGAGCTTTTTGTTCTGTTTGTAATCATGAATATTTAATGAGTTGAGGCCGTTTTGTAAGCATGGTGCCATATGCTAACAATCAAATTATGAGCAGCCAGCAAAGTCCCTCAACCCATCAGCCATCAGCGCTGTGGGAAACACCGTTATTTTGCGTGCCAATGGCTCTGAGCGCAAAGCATCCAGTCCTGCTAACTAACAGAAAACTTTAGTTGAATTTGTCATAGAAATTATGCAATACTAAAAATAGGTCTCATTTTCCTGTGTACTTACATGAAACATGGAAAGTGTAATATACTGTATTATTGAAAATTTTATAACATTTCAGAGTAACAGAAATGTGCTGTGGGATAGGAAAAGAACATTTGTGCGCAATTATTATTGAAAGAGACTAAACATATCTAGGAGTTTTGATAAAGGGCAAAATAGCTTTTGACTCAGTCTTAAAAAATAACTAATCCTCTTAATAATTTTAAATCTGATTTACCAGTGGATTGTCTGGTAGCAGATTCCCATACGTCAGCAAAACCAACTGGCTGATGAGCAACAAGTATGACTTAATATTGATTCCTATTTTCGACAGACCTCTGAGAACTTCATTTCAGACTAGTTCTCCATTTGCTGATGAAGAACAGGTCTGAGATATTAACGATTATTAATAAAGACTAATCGCTGGCAGTGCAATTTAATCAAGGATTTAACAAAATTTGTATCTCAGAAACAAGCCCACAGAGTCAACACTGGCAAAATAATTTACAACCAACAAAGTCACTTTCAAAACATGGCATGGATTATTTTGGGTTCATTGTATGAAAGCTATAGCATATGAATGCTTCGGTGTGATTTATGAATGTTCCATAACACATTCGGGTACGAATGTTGTATGAACGACAACAAGAGAAAATATCATATGGTTAAAGCCCTGGGGAGTTAATCAGTCAGACCCATATTCGTACTAGCCTTCCATTTCAAGTTTTATGAGTTTCTCTGTTTTAGGGATCAGTCACAACTAGTTGACTAGTGAGATGACTAGCAGCTCTACATTTTTCAATCTATTCCATTCAAATTCAGAAGTATTTTTTTCTTTTCTTCATGTGCAACTTCATGTGCAAAACTTTTTTTTAATGAGGACAAAACTGAGTTCACCTTTAAGGTTGAATGCTGAATGGGAATGCTTAAGTCATTCAGGCAATCTGTCTCAGCTGTCCACTTGTGATCGAATCCACCAGGATCAGATGTAAACAGGGCCTTTGTGTATTTCAAACACCCAAGGAAGGGTGAAGAGCAGGGGTGAACTGGCTGTCGGGAACACTGGGCGTAAAATTGATTGACTAATCAATTTTGAAAATATATAGTTTTGCACGTTTCTTTCTGAGTTCTTTTACAATCTCTCCAATCACAGCCTTCTCTTCTTCTACTTAGTGTCCCAAAATGACATTCGATCATTGCACTTTGATACAATTTCCTCCATTCCTCAAGGCTCGAAGGTGAAAATAGTCTGACATTAAGCTTCAAGACACAGATCAAAGAGCGGCTGCAAACATTTCAAAACAGTTTTGACATTATCTTTTCCTTTTTAAAGATGCAAATCTGCAAAAAAAAAAAAAAAAAAAAAAAGAGCGTGGATCTTGCCTAATTAGTGGAGGGAGTTGGAATGAGAGTTCTCTTGGGCACCATGGAAAAAGAGTTCTGATGTGCCCACGTGTAGAATTTAATTGTACCCGTTTACCGAGATCAGTGTTACAGCTCTCAGGGATAATAGGGATGGCCTGGGCATCTGAAGTAGACTTAAACTTAAGTCCTGAAGGAGTAGTTCACCCCAAAATAACAAATAAAAATGTCATTATTTACTCACCCTCATGTCTGTCTAAACCTGTACACTATTATATATGCGCTGTGTACGAACAATGTCGGGGTAACATGTTACAAGTAACACGTTACATAATCAGATTACTTTTTTCTTGTAATGAGTAAAATAACGCAATATGTTTTTAAAATTTGTTTATTTTAGATTATAATATCGGAGATACTTTTTAAATAAAGTAACACATTGCTTTTGTACACCTCTACTTTTCCTGTATTGTGAGAAATCAGGAGTAAAGGTGTGCAAATCTTGGAGAGGATACGTAGTGCATGATGGGCATTGTAGTTCTATAGAGTGAGGCCAGAGATTATTTAGCAGAGATGAGTCACTTCTATTTAAATCAATGGGAGAAATTGGAATGCCCAACCAAGAAGCTCTAGCACCCAACAGTCAATGGATGTAGAAAGGAAGTCTCGCCTTGCAGGTAAAAGAGCTAATCACCTTTTAGATACAGACATCACCTGTCAATTAACTCACTAACGTGCATGTGCATTAGCTATACACGCTAATGAAATGCAGTTGATTCATGTGTTAATACACACTGCATTAAAAAAATAAATAAAACAGTAAATGCATGTTGGCAGAGGGATTATAAGACTGGTCTTCCACTGGCCACGACATGATACACAGGGTGAAATACTCGCTCAATTCACTGACTTATGCAGCCGAACTACTCCGAGTTACAGCTCCCCATAACTGGGAGAATGGGATGAGAAAAGCTGACTCTGGATCAGTGACTTTGAGCAACGTTCTACATCGATTGCGTATGCAGAGAAAATGTCTTCGTTTCTAAAAAGATTCTACATTTTTGTTTTATAATAAACAAGTAGTTTGATTCATGAAACAAACCGTTTTTATGACATTTTGGTAGCATTAAAAATGATTCCATTCAAGTTGTATCAACATGCACTTTTTTAAAGTTGTATGCAATCAACCAGTGTCGTCTGTACGCACTGTGGATCAACTCAAAACAAGCGTGCACTGAGATGACTTAGGTGAAAAATATTATTTTATTATCAGACACATTCTTTGAACATGTTAGGCTGGCATTCCTCACTGAATTTTATCCTGACATTTGAAAAAACATCTTAAGTTGACTTTGACATTGTTGATGGGCACAGCACATGATGACATATGTGATGCAGGTTCAAGTGTTGGAATTTGCTGCTTTAGGCAAGACAGTGGTTATTCTTCATTATTCATATTGGCTGCCATGTTGATGGAAAAACAAATCATGCATATTCATGTTATTGATTCTTTATTATAAATATGATGTGAAGACCTACTTTTTAAATATCTGTTTGTTTACTATGTTGTTTTGACATGAGTGTTTTACTGTAGCTAGCATGACCTGTAATGTTTCTTGTATGCAATGCATGGCTTATTTATATGGAATGCATAGCATAGTAGAATAGAAAGTGGCTGTGAGAAAAAAGTAACGCAAAAATAATGCAAAAGTAACATAACGCTTTACTTTCCATAAAAAAAATACTTTTTAATTAAGTTACTTTTTTAAGGAGTAACACAATATTTTAACAAGTTACTTTTAAAAGTAACGTTACCCAGCACTGGTTACGACATGTGAAAACCAATAGATATGTGGCTTCAATGATGTCAAAGCTATATCTGTGTGAAAAACCTTGAGATTGTTCATCCCACAACGTTATGGTATGGACTACTTGTATAGTTCTTTTATGGTGTTTTTTCATTCATTTTTGGTTTGAGAGACATAGTCACTATGAACTTATTTTCAAAATTTTCCTTTCGTGTTCCACAGAAAAAAAACAAAAATAAATAAATAAATAATAATAATAATTACAGCATAATTGTTTGGAATGACATGATGGTCAGAAAATAATGACAACATTTTTATTTTTAGGTGAACTATCCCTTTAAAGGTCTACAGAGGACACATGCCTCTCAAAGTGTAACCTTTAAGATGAAGTCATGTGACCTGTGTTATTGTAAAGTGCACAGGTAATTGGCTGTTGTAATTTGGTCTAAATCGGGATAACTAATTGGGACGCTAATTCACCTCAGGGAGGAACAAGTAAATTCAAATTTTTTTTGCTGGTTTGTTTTCCTGTAATTGTTCTCACGCCTGCCTGGACAAGGTCATCTGAGCCTGCTGTTATGAAGCCACTACCATGCTCAATAAATAGTGCATGCACCAAAGACACAGGAAGGACAGAAGTGGGAAACTGAAGGGGTTGGATACAGACATCCACCAAAGATTTCAGAAAGACAAGGGAATCATTGCGACCTTGTGGTATCTGTTTGTTAACACGTAGGTTTACTTATGTTGACTTATGTTAAAAAAGATTCCCCTTGTGTAGTGTGCAGCAGGGCCTGAAAATGCAGCAATGCACAAAACCTCTTATAAAACATACATAAGACAACAGTGGTGAAATAACACAAATGTTCTTTGGAGTAATGCCTTGGATGGATGGATGGATGGGTAACCTGTCCTGCTCGACCCGCTCCGAGTGGGATTCGAACCGGCGTGGGAGGTGGGCATGCTAATGAGTGCGCCCCTTGAGGCCAGGGGAGTGAGGTTAACAAATTCTGCACAGCTATCACGTACCAGCTGGCTCCTGATACAGACGGATGGAATGACAGACAACTAGATAGATAGACAGACAAAATAGATGGATGTATGGATGGATGGACTTTTGGTTGGATAGATAGATAGACAGACAGAAAGACAGATAGATAGATAGATAGATAGATAGATAGATAGATAGATAGATAGATAATTTGATAGATAGATAATTTGGGTATCTTTGGAGCGAAGAGTTATTGCGAAGAAGATTATCAGAGTTGACGAGTACTCGCAAGTTTCTAGTGTTCACCCGAGTGGAGTGTGACCATCTGTCTGTCACACTATCACACAAACACTTATCTAGAGCTCTGTGTGTGTGTGTGTGTGTGTGTGTGTGTGTGTGTGTGGTGAGTTTTATAAGAGACTTAATTACAGTGATAAAATTACTGTCTACTGCATCAGTGAGTTAGAGGTAAATGAGCAAGTGTGTGTGATTGTGTGTGTGTCTCTAGGCTCTATGCTGCAGCTGTGTTCCTTTGTTTCTATGTGGCTAATAATGGTCGTTCGGAGTCACATATTAGCTACGAAACACCTGCTATGTTATTGAACGGATCAGATATTACAGAGATCAGTTTTAATCTTCTAAATGCAGGACACATAAACATGCAAGTGTCACAAACATTTTTCACAAAAAGGAACAACGCAAACCACCACAATAGGATGAAATGATAATGAACTTATTTCATTCTCTGATGTGATGTTGATCACTTTCATTGCATTCTATCCCAAGCCCCCCGCACCCCCCCACCCCATACAATGAAAGTGAAGGGTTACTGAGGCTAACATTCTGCTTAACATCTCCTTTCGTGTTCAACGGAAGAAAGAAAGTCATACAGGTCTGGAGCAACAAGAGGGTTAACATTTTTCGGTAAACTATCCCTTTAAGGATCCTTATTAAGTGTACATTAGATAACATATTTCAATGCACTGCATTTTTTAGGATGAACAAAAGAAAATGGAAAAAAGTAGATAAAATAAAGTGCTTTGAGGACTAGGAGGAAGGCTGTACTCCTTGGTGCGAAGCATGCCTGACGCCCACAAGCTGGGACTAACTACACCATTGGAATGTGAGAAGAAGGGATCAGAGGCTAATGTTATGGCCGCATGAAGATCAGTACCCAAGAGATACAGGGCAAAGAAACAAGGACCCACAGATAAGAGCTCAAGAGGGAAGGGGGCAAGAGACATGACAACTGTGCAGGGATAATAATCACAATTTATAATGGTCCATGTCCAGGACACACACAAACAGGGTTTATCTTGCGTGAAACATGGTAGTAGCTTATGTACATGTCATACACATGCAAAATTGGTTGATTACATAATTGCCTTTATTAATCACCATAATTACAGTATCACACTTCATGTTTAGGATATATGAGTTAATATTGATCATCTAAGCATCTGGTGCCTTTTTAATTCGACACAGGCTTTTCTACTCTAAAGTGCTACAGTGTGGGAAGACAAACTATTTTATCTATAGCAATTTTAGTCTAATTACTGACAAGTGCCATCCCTCATCAGACACGTTGGAATCAATTCAACTGTGTTTACCTTCTCCTGTAGTGCTATTGATAGTGTGTTGCATGAGCAACCTCTGAGACATGGTTTATTGTCTAATGGGAAACAGGAAGTAATCACATTCACATAAACAATGGTGAGCCCAATTCTGAGGTTACATTTTTGCACTGAATTTACATTTTTACTCCACTGACAGTTAGGTTTAGGGTTGAGGTTTGCACATATGGTTACTTAAAGATGCATTCCTGTTGAATATGTTACCTCATTTACAACTAAAAATACAACTCGCTTTTGGCACCACCCTGCGGACATTTCACCCAGAAACTGGAGCTCATATGTGCCCATCCGTTCAATAACACTTCCAGCTTTGACCACTGGGGGCAGTGATTCGAATTTCGGTAAGCACAGACCAAATTCCACTGAAGATCTTTCGACCTACTGTTGGCAAATTCACAGTGAAAACTGAAACTTTACAACCACAAAACATTGAATACACAACAGTGTTCCATTCTAACTGTTTTCTTTCTAAACTGCTCTCTCTCTCTCTCTCTCTCTCTCTCTTCAACTAGCCAATGTCCCTGGGTCTAACTTGGCAGGATATTTTTTTTTTCAGTGCCTCTCCTCCATTCCTTTTTTGGTCTTTAATTATCACTAATTAAGCTCTCCCTTGTTTGCTCCATTTTTTCTCAGTGGGTGAGAGCAGGTGAATAATTGGATGAAGCGAGGAAGATGGATAGCTCCTCCTGAGCCCTCGGTTTGTTCAGGAATCTTTTCTGTGTGTTCCATCCTTTGAATGACCTTCTTCTTTCGGCACCTGGTATACCTTTCTGGGCACCGGGCCTTTTAACTACAGTATTTATAAAAATGCTCAAGCCATATTCATTTTCCTGTCATGACTGTGCATAACATGCATAGAGTATAGATTTGTTATTTTTGGAGGGGATTTTGGCATTTTATTGAGGAATTGTTCAGGAAAGAAAAATCACAAAAAGATCTGTTTTGTATTACAATCATTTTTCCAAGACAGCAATGTGATTAAATGGGGAGCAAATAGAGACTTTTGCTAAAGTTACCTGTTTCTCAGGAAAAAGAAAAGAAAAAGACCCCTGCAATCTCACAGGGCTACCTCTCCAGGCAGGTACCCTCCCTGCTCTGCTCCTGAGGACGCCAGTGTGCGCAAACAATGAGCGCATTTACATGCACTTTCTTACACCGATTATGCGTAATAATGCAGGATTCATTCAGGTTTTTTCTTCGGAGCCAAGCGGTTGTACTATCAGAGAGCCGAATACTACTGCTGTTCCATTCACCTCTTAAGAAGCGTATGCTGTTGGATATACGGCGCATTTCCAGCGGCTTTCTCTCCTTCTGCACGACGATCACACTGAGGCAGCGTTTGTGGATGGTTCATGTTCTCATTGTGAGGATATGACCATGGCAACGTTGCGGTCGTGGCTTTACTTCTTCCGAGGGAAAGCTACTCTAGCCGCCCCCCGTGCTGTGCCTTCTACCCATGGGTGTGAGGCTGGCCCAGCTGGTGCTGGAGGCGATTTGGGGAGTTCGACCGGGCTATGTGCCCAAGGTTCCCACGACCCCCTTCAGGGATCAGGTGGTGAACCTGCAAGTGCTGTCCCGGGAGAGGCAGACCCAGCCCTGTCATTGCTGTGTCTGGTACATGCTTTGTGCACCTACCTGGATCACACGCAAAGCTTTAGACGCTCTGAGCAGCTCTTTGTCTGCTTTGGTGGACAGCAGAAAGGGAACGCCGTCTCCAAACAGAGGCTTGCCCACTGGATCATGGATGCCATTGCATTGGCCTACCAGACCCAGGCCGTGCCTGCCCACTTGCGGGTTCGAACACAATCTACAAGGAGTGTGGCGTCCTCGTGGGCACTGGCCAGTGGCACCTCTCTAGCAGACATCTGCAGAACAGCGGGCTGGGCAACACCCAATACTTTGAGATTTTACAATCTCTGGGTTGAGTCGGTTTCATCCCGTGTTCTTTCAGGTACGAACAGGTAGAGTTCGGCAATACGGAATAGCTGGCTGGGTGTATAGCTTGCGTATGGCGCCTTTCCCCTCCCCTGAGGCGAAAACGTGCGCTTTTACCCCCAGTCAAGTTCACGAAGTCATGGACCCTGGACGCCCTTCCTCCCTAGCCCTATGGTTCGCAAACTCGGCGGAGGAGTTCGCAGCCAGCCCCACTACGGTGTCTAACATGCCCTGTACTGGGATAGGTGCTCCACAGGTGCCGATTATTCCGGTATCCCCTGTGATGTATATTCCGTGGTACAGTCTCCCTGTCGGCGGACCCGCATCTTCCTTGGGCAGAGCTCTCTCTGCCCCCGGTTGCTGTGTTTGTAGAGCCCCCCCCCTTTTTCGTGGCGGGACCTACCACCGCACCTCTTCCATGTGCAGCTGCTGAGCCCATGTGTCATATTGCCACATGTTGACCTTCCCTTTTGGGCAGGATGTGGTCTCTGCGGGGTCTTTTCCTCCTGAAAGAATAGGAAAGGAAAAGAACACCTTCCCTGATGCGTATGATAGCATTAGATGGCCCCAGCTGAATCTAATAATCTGTGGAGAGAAAACATAGAGAGAAAAGGCCGCGGCTGGCATGGCCTGCTCCCATGCTAGTTACGTCGCTTCCCCCTCTCAGGGATGTGGAGAACTACTTGACGTCTTTTGGGGTGTTGGGGGAGGTTATCTGCAGTCTAATGAACCTGCTATTACGCACGCAGCAGCTTGCTTGCACCTGCATCGGCAGTTCACGTAACACGGTTCAGCTGTTGTGGCACAACGTCGAGTGAGTGACAGAAGGGGAATGTCTCGGTTACTGTCGTAACCTCCATGCCCTGATGGAGGGAATGAGACATTGTGTCCCTCTTGCCACAACGCTGTACTAGCCGCTGAAATGGCCGGGACTGTGTCTCTGCTCCTCAGGACAAAACCTGAATAAATCCTGCATTCCGGCTCCCTTTCATACCCGTATGTCTGGGGGAGTGGCATGCAAATTCTACTCGCCAATTCTCATTGGCCTTTTCTCAAAGATCTGAGGTGATCGGGGCTCTCAAGAGCGACCCCTAGTGTCACTACATCGACACAGCGTCTCGTTCCCTCCATCAGGGAATGGAGGTTACGACATTTTCTAACATCATCGTATGGTAATGTTAGAACATTTTCAATGGAGGAAAGACAATTAGAGAATGAGAGACATACAGGTAGTGAAATAAATGAGTTGTTAACCAAAAACATATTAGTGTGGAGGTGGCCTTACACCCTTTCTTTACTGTGTGTTATTGAAATCAGTACAGAAAGATTTATTGATTAAAAATGGGTTGTATTTTATTTTACACACCACTATGCACCTCTCGAGTCCGGTGTAGACAAGGTGTTAATCTAAAATGTACCCATCTAGTTTATTTATGATAATTATTGACAAATTAAAATAATTTACTGGCTAGTGCATTTAAAATTACAAAGCCACAGTGAACTATCATAACAAACTCTCATATATGAGTGAAAACTCCATGACAGCCTGTCCTCATCTGCCTCAACAGACAAGTGTATGAATAAGAAACAGACAGATGAAGAACTTCAGAAGCTCCTTCAGACAGGCTAATTAGACCCTTGAAAAGTGAGGAATCCTCTATCGCTATTGGCTCAGACAATGTGTGTGTGTACGAGAAAGAGTGTGTGCTTGAAACAGATCATTCTAGTCAAGCAGAACTCTACCCCTCGGGCAAGAATCTAGCCGCAGCTGTGTTCATAATGAAAAATATTTGAAAGGTTTGTTATTTTTACTTATTAAAACTGCAGATCATCCCTGTGCCCAAAGGAAATGCTGTTCCTTACTCCTGAAGAGGGTGATATGAAATATGCTCGCGGAATACAAAGATTGCATTTAAGGAAATAAAAGTTTGCACAGTTTTGAATGACTATGATGATAACCACAAATTGACAGAAAATGGATCAATAAAATGCTATCAGCTCTGGGTTCCTGTTTTTTAAAGTGAAACAGGAAAACTTGGTTTTAAATACAGGAACTAATTGGATCATGAAATGTTGTCTCAATAGGTGATTTGTGGGGTGGGGTTGAAAAAGTAAGAGGACATCATCCAAAAAAGGAAAGTTGTTCCAGAAGCTATTATATTTTGATGAAAGATTTCACTATGTAACACAATTTTTGTTCCTGGGTAGTAAGTGTTATTTCCTAATTGCTTATGCCTCCAAAGCATAGAAAATGGCTATTATTCCCTAAAAACTTTGCTTTTGTGACTAGGACAGTGATATTTTGAAATTTACCTATTTCCAATGAGAAAACGGGCGAATTTTCGTTCACATAGTCAGAAAAAAACAACATATGAATCCAAATTAACATGTATTTATACTAAAGTAATACAAAAATGACTACAAAAGATTTAGAAGTGAGTAGTTTTTCGAGATTTATGATTATACTGTAAATCACTTTCACGAATCAACCCCCAAATGTAGTCTCCCATCATGTTCTCGATATACTGTCCTTGGTAGCAGCGTTCAAAGTCCAGTATATCCTGATGGAAGCACTCGCCTTGCTCCTCTGAGTACGCTCCCATGTTCCCCTTGAATTTATCAAGATGAGCAACAAGGATATGGACTTTGAGGGACATCCTACAGCCCATTGTGCCGTAGTTTTTCACCAGAGTCTCAACCAGCTCCACATATTTTTCGGCCTTGTGATTGCCCAGGAAGCCCTGAACCACTGCGACAAAGCTGTTCCAAGCCGCTTTCTCCTTACTAGTGAGCTTCTTGGGGAATTCATTGCACTCCAGGATCTTCTTTATCTGTGGTCCAACGAAGACACCGGCTTTGACCTTTGAATAAGGCAGCTTAGGGAAGAAGTCTTGAAGGTACTTGAAGGCTGCCGACTCCTTATCTAGAGCTCTGACAAATTGTTTCATAAGGCCCAATTTGATGTGCAGTGGTGGCATCAGCACCTTCCGGGGATCCACCAGTGACTCCCACTTGATGTTGTTCCTCCCCACAGAGAACTCGGTCTGCTGTGGCCAGTCCCGCCTATGGTAGTGCGCCTTGGTGTCCCTGCTGTCCCAAAAGCAAAGATAGCAGGGAAACTTGTAAAACCGCCTTGGAGGCCCATCAGGAATGCCACCATTTTTAAGTCTCCTATGTCCTCCCAGCCATACTCATCATACTTCAAGCTGTCCAGCAAGGTCTTGATGCTGTTGTAATCCTCTCTGAGGTGCACCGAGTGAGCTAGGGAAAGAGACTGGTACCATTATGGAGCAGCACGGCTTTGAGGCTCCTGGATGAGCTGTCAATGAAGATGCGCCACTCATTCTGGTTACAGGCGATTCCGATTGCCTCGAACAGACTGGTCACATTGTGGCAGAAGCAGAGCCCATCTTGACGGGTGAAGAAGCTGGAAAAAATTTGGTGACACTACCTCTGATCTGCAACTTGCACACTTTCATCCAACAAGTCCCACTGCTTGAGCCTAGACATCAAAAGCTTGGCATTGGACTTGGTGAGACCAAGATCTCTAATCAAGTCTTTGAGGTCTTTTTGGTTGGGGAAGTATGGATTTCTCTCCTCAGCTCCACCTCTGAAATCCCTCAAAGTCCATATCCTTGATGCTCATCTTGATAAATTCAAGGAGAACACGGAAGCATACATGGAGGAGCAAGGCAAGCGCTTCCATCAGGATATACTGGACTTTGAATGCTGCTACCAAGGACAGTATAACGAGAACATGATGGAAGACTACATTTGGGGGCTGATTCATGAAAGTGATTTACAGTATAATCGTAAATCTCGAAAAACTACTCCTAAATCTTTTGTAGTCATTTTTGTATTACCTTAATATAAATACATATTAATTTGGATTCATATGTTGGTTTTTTCTGACTTTATGTGAATGAAAAGACACAAATTCGGCCGTTTTCTCATTGGAAATAATAGGAAATAACACTTACTACCCAGGAACCAAAAAAAAAAAAAAAAAAAAAAAAAATATTTGTTACACAGTGTTTTCAATGGATTAATGCTCCTTTTTTTTTTACCCAATTTGGAATGCCCAATTCCCAGTGCGCTTTTAAGTCCTCGTGGTGGCGTAGTGATTTGCCTCAATCCGGGTGGCAGAGCCTCAGTTGCCTCCGCATCTGAGACCATCAACCCGCGCATCTTATCGTGTGGCTTGTTGAGAGCGTTGCCACAGTTACATAGCGCGTGTGGAGGCTTCACCCCATCCACCGCGGCATCCGCGCTCAACTCACCACGTGCCCCACCGAGAACGAACCAAATTATAGTGACTACGAGGAGGTTACCCCATGTGACTCTACCCACCCTAGCAACCGGGCCAATTTGGTTGCTTAGGAGACCTGGCTGGAGTCACTCAGCACACCCTGGGATTTGAACTAGCGAACTAGCGAACTCCAGGGGTGGTAGCCCTTTTACCACTGAGCTACCCAGGCCCCCGGATTAATGCTCCTTATTAAGTCTTGCATGATGAGACCAAAAATGTGCATTAAGAAAGTAAATGGTGTCCATTTTGATTGCATGTGACTTATAATATTTACTGCAAAATTTGAGCTAATTATGGTAAAATCACTCACTCACTCACACACACACACACACTCAAAAAAACAAAAACAACAACAAAAACAACAACAACTCTGTAACACTCCCACACTCTCTATTCACAAATCTCTTTTTAGTATTTAACTACTTAGTGTTTTAATCACAGAAGAAGTGTGTACCCAGCAAAGGAAGACATTCTTTGTTTCTTTGGTTATTAATAAAATGCAAAGTTTCTCATTTTTTGTGCCAATGGAGAAAAGAAAACACATGCTTGGAAATGCGTACATGTGTTAATGACATACAGATAGTCACCTCAGATTAATCACACCTAAAAATGAACAGCTGCGAACAAAATAAAAGAGGGAATTGTCTCACCTGTTTTGGTAGCAGTTTCAGGAAAGCAGCACCGGAAAAAGAAAAAAAAAAAAGAAAAAAAAGAGGAACAGAAAATTAGTCAAGCTCATTTTAAAGGTAACCTTGACCTCTAAAATCACACATTCTTACAATACTTTTTCTTAGTATTATATATATATATATATATATATATATATATATATATATATATATATATATATATATATATATATATATATAATTAAATTGCTTTCAAGGTAGTATTAATGTTCCTCAAACATTAAATTGTAGAGAATAATACATATGTTTGCAGTTAATTTGGCTCCATTCAAGGCTTCAATTAAAACTTTTTGCTTTGAAGATCATTTCAGTCTTAGGTGTGCCATCTATATATGATTAAAGTTTGAAAACGTAGCATTGACACATGGTGATGTAATGTAGCCATCCATCAATGATATCATCGTAATATTTCAAAACTGAACTTCAATTGGTCTTCTTTCTTACATCTATTCACATACTCAATTGTGATTGGTCTTGTCATCCATGCATATATTCCATTTATAGACACCTTTACACTGCACAATGATTATGAGTTGCTTATTGCAAGCAGCTGACAGATAAAAAGAAGCAGCCATTCATTTTCACAAAGCCTAAAACCTAAACTCTCCAAAAACTTTACCACTAGTCTTTAGCTGCCTTACTGGTATTTTCTTCAGTAAATGCAAATTAAGTTCTATACATTTCTCTATATCTCAAAGCAAAAACCTTGTGACATTATGTTTGACTTTGACTAGTGTTACACAAAGAGATGGGTGAGGAAAGACAAATAAACAGTGAGATAATTATTAGTATTATTTAAATATCACAACGTTCCTACTGTATCTCTGCAAGATGGTTGCTGGATTGCAATTATCTCATTAAAACCCTTTAATTTCCCAGGTAGATGTTGTGCATCATCAATTTACTGGTTCAAAAAGTCACAGAAAAAAAAAAAAACACTCTCAAAATTATAAGCTGGTGAGTCATGTAGTGCTGTAATCAGCAGATCAAACTGTTTCCTCTATCCATCATTTTCTTGTTCTCTAAACACAGATTAAAGTGTTACTGGTTGTTGTCTGAGGAGCAGTGAGAATATGTATTGATTAACATGACATCTGTTTATGATAAAGGTATTTGTGTACCCTTATGTCACACTGCTCCTATAGTAAGAGCCAATTAAAACATGACAAAACATGGGCTGTATTTAAAGTAAACTGTAGACTGGGGGATAAATGCCGTGTGCAGTAATTTTCCCATGTAATTACCCACACATACACAAACATATAGCCTCCATTCCAAAACATAGTGTGCTGAATTGTTGTCTACTGCCTGCATAGGAAGCCACCTTCTAAAGAGCCATTCAGACAGAATGCATTCTTGTGCTAAAAAAACATAGACGCAGCGCAATGAATAGAACAGAAAGCATGTGTCGAGAGAGAAGTGTTTTAAAAAGTTGTTTTTAACCTGACACATCATTTAAAAAATGCAACACTCCCTCGCAAGATACGTCCATTTAGTGCATCTTTACATTGAAAAACAATTATAAACACTGCAGATGGACGCGAAAACGTGTTCGGTGTGAACGGCCCCTAAGACAGCATCCTAACTGAAATTGAACCTCATAAGTTACTGATCTGGAATGTTCTACATAGGCAGCAACTCAGGCCACGTCCACGCTATGGTGTTTCCAAACAATGACATTTGGAAACGAAAAACAGAGTCAAAAACATATTCATGTGGATGTGGTCTCAGTGTGTTATTCAAAAAAGCAGACAGGATTCCAGTGGAGTTTAGCATTAGCATGTTGCTAAGGCTATATCCATACTAATGCATTTCTGTTTCCATTTTCAGTTTCCTAACATTGCTGTTTTCCAAAATATGTGGTAATGGAGAGTGTTTTCGAAAGTCTTTATTTTTTGGTGAAAGAAAATGCTGTTCCAGTGTTGATGAGAGATGTAAACTTAGGAGATTTTATATTAAAAATGTATCTTGCTTTATTAAGAGTTTTTTTTTTTTTTTTTTTTTTTTTGTACATGAAGAGGACAATCATGTGCTGCCGCCTTAGGTTTGTCCAAAATAATGTGCCTTAGAAGGCAGGATAACTAGACTGCACCTATGATGCGTTGAAATGTCTATGAATGCAGTTCACTAGATTTTGAAACAGTGGCATCTCCTTCCCTCTGCTCAATGCAACAAGACCTGTGTTAAGTGTTAAAAGCGGATGATTAAATAAACAGACCACAGACTAAGGGGCAAATGTTTCCTATAGCCTGTGTATTATTTCCTCTTTAGCGGTAGTGAATAAATATCCTGTGGACCACCTGCCCGCTGCTCTCATACATTTCCATTCAATGAGTCAATGAATGGGGGGGGGCACATTGAGGGCACAAAGCGTGGATGCAGGCTGTATACCAAAGACTTTTTCAACAACGGCTATGATGAACACACAGAGAGAAAGAAAAGTGAGAATGGTATTAACACAGCAATGAACCAAACCAAGATAAATTAGGATACAAAGTGCTCGCACCGACTTGTAGCAAAAAACGTTAGTTTAAGACAAAATCCCAGCGAACAAATGTATGTTCTTAAACGTTTTTCAAATGTTACATTGTGGTTGTGGGAACGTGAAAATGTCCAGTTTTCTTAACGTGAGTAGAATGTTATTTAAAGGTTGACGTAATATTCCTGAAAATGTGAAATTGTCCAAAAAACGTAATTTCCAAAAACCTTAAAAAAGTAATCCAATCTAGTTTAAATAATGTATAATGTTGCACTAAGAACATTTTCTCATAGCATGAAGAGAACTTTTATCAAATTCGAATAACGTCATTAGGACGTCCCATTGACGTAAACAAAGTTAATTCCAAACCTTTATAAAACGTTAACCAAAGTTGTTGGAACAATCTATGTTAGGTGGGATGAAATCTCTATCTATTTTCTCAATAACTGTTTTTGGTCTTATGCACAATCTTGCACAGTTCATCATATAACTATATATATATATATATCATCTTTCATCTGAGTGTAATACAATTATCTGCCTCTTTAACAACTTTTCTTATCTGCTGATGTAGCTATCGATTAGAATTCCCAGATTTTCTCTTGTTTATGCCTAAATTAAATAAATCAAATTCTACCAGTTCAACAAGACTTGTTACATACACTTAAATTGAAGATACATTCTCTGACAACAAGCCTTAATATCTTACACAGTTTTTGCTCATGAGGTACCTTTACCTTGTTTTAAGGATGTTAGAAAATTCACTGGAAAACCATTTAAATAAATACTTGTTAAATATGATTTGCAGTGCGCTGATGAAACATCTACTACCCAGACCTGGAAAGCATCACAATCTAATTAACATCTGTTAAACACCTTAAAAAGATCAGATTTACAAACATTCAAATTATAAACGTCTCAAAGACATCTGCTGACTATCTTATTGAAATACGATACATACTTATTGACATATGTCTTATAGACGTATTGCAGATGAGTAAATATCTTTCAAAAATATGTCTTCCAGATGTAAGCACACATCAAATAGACATCTGGGTGATGTACTTGTGCTATCAAGGCAGAGGTGGGACCAAGTTATTGTTTTGCAGTTCACAAGTTAGCCTCAAATCTTTGCATTCAAGTCTCAAGTCAAGTCCCAAGTCAAGATAGGCAAGTCCAAGTCAAGTCTTAAGTCCTCAACTTTAAGCGTCATTTTTGCTCTTAGCCTAAATTAGTGTCTGAGCATTAAGTACTAAAGTTATTACACCCTCCATAGTATTAGCACATTTTAGCATAATGTGTGGACTTTTCAGACGGTCCCTTACCACACCCTCCACAGCATCAGCGCATTTTAGCATAATGTGTGGACTTTCAGACGACCCCTTACCCGCCATAGGTAAAATTTCCTACTAAAGTAACGATCTGGAATGATTTCGCCGTGACACTATCTGAACAGATTTAATATGGGACAAATCGCGTCCCGTTTGATTCTATATGGGACGCATCATTTTGACTTTAAATACAGGACCATCCCGTATTTTACGGGACAGATGGCAACCGTTGGTCCACAGTGCATCTTTTAGCTGGTTTCAGCAATGAGGCATGCAGAATAATTTACGCCAAAACTGTCGTTGCAGTGCAATGAACTCTGTGGAACAAAGTAGCTAGCTAGCTAATCCAGCTAACACAATAAGTTAAATGCTACTGAACCATAGCTGACGTGTAACAGTTAACGATCTCAACTTACCTCTGAGGGTTTTCAGATGCCTCACAAAATTGGGTGTTGTTGATAAAGCGTCTGTAATTTTTACACAACCTGTATTAGGGTATAAGAAAGCTAAATTATGTTGTCAGAATACACAGCTTACTTTTAGCCATCAATGGAGAAACATGTCCCACCCTACACTATTTTACACTTTATGTAATACATATAAGCTATATGTGTTGTGAATGCCATTTATCATTAGCTAACCCAACTAGGCTCTCACTAAGCACTACAGTACAGTGTTGCCTCTTCTAGAAACAAGTCTTACAATTTTCTGAATAATTTTAAATTGATAAAACTAAGTTAATGATCACCTAAACAAGCTATGAAAGCCAATCTGATTTGTCCTCTCTTCAAAACGCCTGCAGCTGCCTAAGTGCCACCCATACCAGCAGGTGTCTACTAATGATGGACTGAAGAGTCTCCTCCACCTGCTGTTCGATATTTATGGACCCTTTAAATTCAGTAATAAATGACAGCCAGGGATTTAAAGACATTATAGATCCCCTGGTGGCTGGTTTAAGATGTTTATTTGAGACTAAAGAGAATGGTTCTATGAGGTGTGGGGAAATCTGAGCTGGTTAAAAAAGGCAGATGGTTGGAAATAAGGGGAAAGGAAAAGTGCCCAGACTCTGTTTTTGTC
Source organism: Myxocyprinus asiaticus (assembly GCF_019703515.2). Classification (NCBI taxonomy): domain Eukaryota; kingdom Metazoa; phylum Chordata; class Actinopteri; order Cypriniformes; family Catostomidae; genus Myxocyprinus; species Myxocyprinus asiaticus. The sequence continues at coordinate 36,177,448 of NC_059375.1, forward strand.
ATTACAGGCAATAAGGGCTTCTTTCCAAGTAGGAATTTATGAGTCAACTTGCTATAGAGTTCACCTAAGGATCATGGATTTGGAATGTGTCACGCACAGTCAAAGGGATAGTTCACTCCAAAATGAAAATGATGTCATCATTTACTTCCCCTTATGTTGTTCCAAATTTGTGTATGTCTTTCTTTCTTCTGAGGAATACAAAGGGAGATGTTAGGAAGAATGTCAGCCTCCATTCACTTTCATATAAGGAAAAAAAGATGTAATGAAAGTGAATGGTGACTGAGAATAACATACTGCTTAACATGTCCTTTTGTGTTTCATGGAAAAAAGAAAGTCATTATGTTTTGGAACAACATGAACTGTTTCCAGTTCATTAAGATTAGTTCACAGTTTATTTAATAAGACTTAGCATACAGAATAGTGCAACTTATAAAAATAAAAAAATAAAAAAAACAATTTTGGCAAACAGAGTATCTCTGAACTAAAATATACTCTGTACTTTAAAAATAAATAAATAAATAAATAAAATACTACAGTATCTGAAATATTGAATTCCAACCCAATTCGGTACTTAAAGGAATATGCCAGGTTCAATACAAGTTAAGCTCAATCAACAGCATTTGTGGTATAACGTTAAATAACCACAAAAAAATCATTCAGACTTCCTCCCTCATTTTCTTTAAAAAAGCAAAAATCTGGGTTTCAGTGAGGCACTTACAACTGAAGTAAATAGGGCCAAACCATAAATGTTAAAATACTCACTGTTAGTAGTGAGAATAAAAGTATAGTCAAAAGACATGAACAATATGCATGTTAATATGATTGTAATGTGATAAAATCGCTTACTAACCTTTTCTGTGTAAAGTTATATCTAATTGTACAACTTTGTTGCCTTGATGATGTAAAGGTACAAACAGAAGAATTCATGTAAGTGCTTTTAACCCTGTGATGCCCACTGTTGTAATATTACAACATCAATTTTAGCTCTACTAAAATAAACCTGCACGTTTTTTTTTTTTTTTTCTTTAAGACCACATTTACACAACTAATATGTCCTATTGTTAAGCCTTGCAATGCTATTGGATGGTAGATTTTGTAAATAGGCCTGTTCACCTGACCATGAACTCACACAACCTGCAAACTTGCCTTGAAGCACATCATCTTGTTTTACTGGAAAGTAAAATGTCTAAAATATTTTTTCCTGTGATTAGTAATATGTCTAGATCATGCAGACATTAAGGTACTGTTGAATGCTTTGATCATGTTAGATTTTGAGCTTGTTATGTCAATGTTGTAATTTTACAACACTGGGTGAAAGGGGTAGCAAAATTTGTCTGTGCACCTTGCACATTACATGGATGAATTGTACTTCTCACCTGTTCCATGTGAAAAAAAAATACTAATAGAAACATACTATTTTTGATCATTCACAAGTTTAAAATGTCTTCTTTGTTACCATTTTGAGTTTCAATCCAAATTAAATGATTATTAAATTATAAGTTCAAGTTGAATTAAAGAATAAATTGTTTATTTGAGAATTTGAAAGTATTTGTGTAGCAATATTTGAAACTATCTATATCTTATCATTTATAAAAATATACTTAACTGGTCCTGTTTTCTTGTCTAAGATTTGCTTGTTTGCCCAAATATCTGCTTGCTTCATGAGGGACAGGTGATAATGTTCTGGAATGTGGGGGGTATAAGTGCTATTAGCATGATAAGTAGAGGGCACAATAAGCTAGCCAGACAGTATTGTGTGAATTCTGTGGAATGTGTGAATTCTGAGGAATGGGTCAATTCTTTAAAACGTGTAAGTATGATTGGGATTTATTTGCATTGAGATTATTTAGCCTGGAAAATAATCAGTGATTTTTTTTTTTTTTTTTTTAACATTTCAGAAAGCCACCAGCCAGGAAAGACCGTCTTATCTACAACGTGTATGATGTCATTGATGCCGTTCAAAATGGGAACAGTGACATTGAGAAGGACTCTGATACAAGTGATGAAGAGGAATGTGGAGATGCCGGTGAACTGGAAAAGGAAAATAAAAAACCCAACGACCGCCCATCGGATGATTATGTGGACATCATGCCAACAAAATCAAGCCATTCAAGAACACAGACCATGCCCCGTGACAGGTATCGTTGGCTGAAAAAGGATTTTATCAGTACCAACACTGATTTTTCAGGTCAGGGCTATGAACAGAGCTAAACATAGTAAATGCCAAAGTTTTCATTCAGTTCATCAGGTTTTGTAAATACAATCTGAACATATATCTTTTTTAATAAACAATTTTTTTCATAAAAATATGACTTGTCTGATTATCATTATTGTGTGATTATTAGTGTATAGATATATAGGCTACTGTTATGGGGCTACATAAGTAGTACACTCCGCAAATGAACCATTAGATGTTCTCTACATTTGTTCAGACAGTGAGTAAAATCACTGAAATTCTGCTACCCAACAGGCCCAACGTTGCAATATTACAATATTTCCATGTAAAAACCCATTTATTTCTGCATTAGAGGCCTCCTACAACAACATATAAAAGATGATTTTTTTTTTTTTTTTAAATGTTTCTATATTTGGGTGTCACAGGGTTAAACCCTCTAAAAGTTGGTCCCATTCACTTCTATAGTACATGCCTCACTGTAACCTCGATTTTGTTTTTTTTAAAGAAAAGGAGGGACGAGTCGAAATAATTTTTTGTGGTTATCAACATTATGCCACAAATCATGTCGATTGCCCTTCCGGTCCAAATGTACAGAAGCTTAAAGGGGTGTTCAGACCTAACACATTCGTATGCATAAAAAAGCTTTAGTGTCTAAAAATACACGGTGCTGAGACACTGTAAAAACCGCAAGATGCAGAGCAATGGTCAAAAATGTCCATCTAGCACATGCTTACATTAAAAAAATAATTGAAAAACATTGTGGATGGATGAAAAAACATGTTTGGTGTGAACGCCCCCTAATAGACCTGCCCACTATCTATTATGCTGTTCATATTAATCAAACAACGATACTGACATAAAAAAAAAAAAAAATAAAAAAAGGAATCACTGCTCTTAGCTGGATAACTCCAAAATCAAAATATATATTTTTTGAATGTAATTTAAAATGCATATTTATATTGACTATAAATTGATATTTAACTAAATTAAAAGTTCAATAGCACATACACACACACACACACACACACACACACGACATTCAAAACAAACATACATATCTGTGCATAAACAAACTTGCAATAGCATGCTTTCATGATATATATATATATATATATGCTATTGAACTCACTCCTTTTAAATGTATTTATTTATTTAAATTTTTTTGGTGGTATCAAAAAGGGTATTGGTATCGACCACTGAAGATTTGGTAGTGTGACAACTCTACTCTGAACGGAAATATTTCCAGTCTCAATTGTAGCCGGGAACCAATGATTCTTGAATCCATCAGCGGCAGAAAAAAAATAATTGTAGAAGAAACAGCACTGTCCTCCTGCACAACATAACGCATCTGTTTGACTAATTAAAATCAAGCCTTACAGAACAACCAATCAAACCTGCCACCACTGTTTTAATCTGAGCAATAAGGCTGGTCAAAGGTTTCATTAAGAAAATTACAGAGTAACTCTTATTGGCAGCACATTTTACCCTCATGCATGAGGCATTGAAGAACTGAACTGTAATTATAGAGCATTTTTCACCAGTCCTCTAGCAAGTGTCTTTCTGCTCAAATTTAATGCCGTCTGATGAGTATAATTTGGTGGACAAACTCTTCTTTCAACAGAATGGGCTGGCATTCAAATCAATCCTTGATGAGAAAAATCTAAAGTGATTTGTTTATTTCTGAGCTACTTTATGCACAACACACGCACAACAAAGTGACAGGTTTGAGGGTTAGGCTTTTTGAGTTTCTTACGTGTTTAAATAACCACAGTGGCCTATTGGAAAAAGTGCCGGCCTCCGAAACCAGGGATTGTGGATTTGAGAACCATCTTGGTTGGTTTCAGTGCACCGGCAGCAGACTGGGTCCATAACCCAGAGGTCAGTGTGTCAGAACTGTCCACTCTGTTATTATTACAGTGGACAATTTCTTTGCTTGTCACACACAAATCCTCTCACAGAAATATTTCACCACACTCTCACGGCGAAATTGTCAGGATTCGTATGATATCATGTGACTGCACTCGTTTGAATTCCTACGACTTTCACTACAGCCAATGACGTTGCTAGACATCGTTTCCATCTAATGTGCAAAAATTACTTGCTTCTGTCACACACAACAGCTTCATATCATGTTTACACACTCTACTGATTGGCTAAGTTTAGATAAGGGGTTTGGGTAAGGGCATAATATTAATAAGTATGTCCTTATCGCCTCGTGCGCAGAACTCATGCTTACTTCCGCATTAGACATCCGGGAATTTGCACATGATGAAGTCGTACGAGTTTATGCGAACAACGTTGTGCGAGACCATACGAAATAGCCAACCTCGTAAATTATGTACGACTTTTCATGAGATCGGGTTGGATATTTCCACTGTAATTACTGGTGTACTTGGTTAAGACTTGGGGCATGTAACCAGAAGGTTGCTGTTTCAGTCCCTTCATGGAAAGTCACAAATTCCTAGAATAAATTTCTATTTTAGTTAGGCCTATTTATATGTCACATTTGTCATGCATCAATCAACAAAAAGCTTCAAAAGTTATTATACTTTCAAATACAACATATTTTAGCAGATTTCACAAGTCAGTTTCACATTATAAGATAACTGTGTTTGGCTACCATTAAAAATCTGAGGCCCCATTCACACTGACAGCGATTTTACTACTGGAAGTTGCAGATAGGCTGTATATTTGGACGCAGTGGGCGTTCCTTCACTGGATTACCTAATTTCATTGGTCGGCCTGCACAAGTGGACATAGCTTTTGAAAATTTTAATTACTAGGAAATACAAGATTTTTTTCCCAGGAAAAACTATTTTAAACTGTAAATATTAATAGTAATCTCAAATAAAAATAAATAAATAGGTAACACTTTACAATATGGTTCCACTTGTTAATATTAGCTAACTAGATTAGTAAGCATGAATTTCTAATGAACAAAGTTCATGTTAATTTCAACATACAAAATGTGTATATGTTAACATTAGTTGATGTTATACGCACATACAAAGAGATGAACCCTTCTAATATTAGTCTCTCTGATGACACACGTGTTCACATTTCCAAACTCCTCTGAACCTCAGTAACATCGCCATCCCTAGAAGCCCTACATGCTGTCACCCACCTCCACACAACATCCACACAACAGGGCCAGAGGCCTTTTAATCACATTCCCACACTCCCTGGCAAATTACTGCCTCATGATTGCAATCGATAAGCCGATAGAAGCCGCTACACATTGCCGTTAGGGACCGGGGACAAATGCCCATCAGAGCTGAAAAGCAGCAGGGGACGGGACATCGTGAAAGCAGGGGGTCGTGTAATGCATGAAAACACATGCTGAGGCATTCCTATTCTGCTTTTGAATGTTATTTCCTGAGGGCAGCAAACTTATGTAATATTAAAAAAAAAGGTGGAATGAGAGATGGAGAAATGAAAAAAATTAGACAACTGCATTCATTTAGTTAACATATAGAGAGAATGACAAGGAAAACAGTGTGTCAGGGAGCGAGAGAGAGAGAGAGAGAGAGAGAGAGAGAGAGAGAGAGAGAGATTGTAAAAAAAAGTGTAATGACAGATAGTATGAGATGAAAAGAGAATGAAATTGGAGAAAGAGAAGAGAATAATGGATAGAAGGGACAAAGAGTATTTCTTTTCCTCTAGAACTTCAGTCTATTTGTCATTGTTTGACAACATTTTAAACAGCCATCCATTTCTCTTTATCTCCCATTTCATTCACAGTGTTTTCTGTTCTCTATTGCATCTTTTCTCCATTTGTCTTATTCTCATCATCTGGTTTGGTTTCATCACCCTCCAGAAAAGTAAAAAAAAAAAAAAAAAAAAAAAAAAATATATATATATATATATATATATATATATATATATATATATATATATATATATATATATATATATTATCCATACATACTTTTTTATCCATACATACTTTTTTTATCCATACCCACCCTTTTGAAAAGTTTAACAAAAATGTAAATTCTGTCATCATTCACCCTCATGTTGTTCCAAACCCATATGACTTTATTTCTTCTGTGGAACAGAAAAGGAACATTTTAAAAGAATATGCTGGCCACTCGTATTCCAAGTCTTCTGAAGCCATACAATAGCTTTGTGTAAAGAACAGACTGACATTTAAATCACCATTCTCTCATTCACTTAACTTTTAATTTTGAAAATGAGCAGCCAGGAAATTCTTCTAAAGAGTTAACCTTTTGTGTATCACGGAACTAGAAAGACAAACAGATTTAGAATGACATGAAGGTGAGTAAATAACAACAGAATCTTCATTTATGGATGAAATATTGAATTTATTAAATAACCATTCAAGATTTCCATCTTAAAATGAAAATAATAATAATAAAATAATAATAATAATAATAATAATAATTCCTTTCTTCTCTTTTCTCTCCCTTCCTCTCTCATCTTCCTATTTGCACAGCTGATTACTTAGTTTCAGAGATGACAATTGCCCACAAACACACAATCACACACCTCCACACTTCTGCCACATTTCTGCTCTTTCATTTCTCTGCACAGTGGGCGTTTTTAAATATGGCACTGTTTGCCATGGTTAAATGTTCATTCACCTCCCGGGGCCACACTGTTTTCCTGACACAAGGCCAATACGAGCCGCCAGCGGGAAACTGAGTGCTGCGTGAGTGTGTGTGTGTGTGTGTGTGTGTGTGTGTGCATGAGAGCCCTACAATCACACTGGGTTTAATTGCCTGTGTAAAATTAGATCTGACCACATGTCAAACGCATAGTCATTGCAAGATACTATTTCATTGGCTGACAAGATCCAATGTTGTAATTTTCCATTCCAAAAGCCATCTGATGATGATGGTCGGTGTTGTGGTCAAATACTGTAAAATATGTTCCTTTGGATTTTACAGCCCAGCTCTCTTTTTGAGAGCTGATATTAAGTTGTTGAACTGTTAATCTCATAAAATGAAATTAGTGATGAAAATTTCCCTTTTTTTTTTTTTTTTTTTTTTTTTTTTTTTGTCAACGCTAATGCAGACGAGGTGAAAAAAGACGCATCCTGGCAATAAATAAAAGATCAATGTTTATATTTTTTTTCAAAATATTTCAATATCTAGTTCAAGTTTGGTATTGACTTTATGTGCACAATATAATCCATTCCAAGTGCTTGCGCTAAAATATTTAATCAGATAATCGAGTTATATGTGCACAACTGCAATGTATTCAAATGAGGTTGCAAATAATGGCAATTCATGCAAAATAAAGCAATCTAGGTTCATTCGAAGGTCATGGCCTGACCAATCCGGTGTTGAAGAAATTATAGAGAACCATCAAATAATTTATTTGTAAAATTACAGATACTAAAATGTAATGACCTTGTGGAATATAATATCATTCAGATTATATTATGATTATGCATTTCTGTAAAGGGGGGGGGGGGGATTTTGGAATAAGCTTGCATGTGAATTAAAATTGTGTAAAACAATTAATACATTAAAAGATTGTTTAGAAATGAGGTGCTCAAAAGAAAGATTGGATTCTTAAGTATTAATGAATTAGAGATGTATCAAAATGCATTATTAAGTGGTGTTATGTGTATATTCAGTTGCTTGAAGTTATTTGTGGTAAATGTTTGTATTAATTAATTGTTAAGTTGATGTGATTAAGGTACTGTTAAATAGTCATATTGCTCTTTAATTTACGAAGGACTGTAAATGCAGATAGTTAAATAAGATCAAAAGAGTGTATACATTTTTAATGGTGAGAAGAGAAGGTATAAAAAGCATTGGCTTCAGCATTTCCATTTTTCAGCTAAATGTAAGATAATGTTTCTTTGTTTTATGTACAATTTGAGTTGCATGAACACCAAAATAAATCAATAAATCAATAAATAATTAGTTGTTTCATGTAATTCCAGCTGCACTTAGAACTTATCACTCACTCTAGGTTAGTGAGGTTAAATTAAGACAGGTTTAATTAATGAGGTGTGCTTCAACGCTGTGGTTCTAAAAGCTCTGAAGAGGAAAATCAATGCAGTGTGTGATGTAACAAAGTGTGAGAAACCATTGCACGCTCTCCTCCCCTGTTGGAAAATCCATCTAAAATGCATAGTTCACCTAAAAAATTAAATAATAAATAAAAATATTTCATCATTAACTTTCCCTCATGTTGTTCCAAACCTGTATGACTTACTTTCTAATGCAGAACACAAGGGAGATTTTTTTTTTTAATACATTTTTGGGTGGACCACTCCTTTAAGCTGGTGTGATCAGCTGGTGGTTGGTTTGCTACTGGTCCAAGATGGTCTACCAGCTTTAGATCAGCAATAAACCAGCTGCCATGTTCCATAACACATTTATCAGTTTAAGCTGGATTTTCTAGCAGGTTTTGTCGAAAGCTGCGTCTACATTTTCACCTTTCTCATGAGACTTCACAAATGTATTAAATATTGATCTTTACCCTGGTAGGTATATAGTTGTAAATTTTACTTTCTTCGATTATGGAAAAAAAAAAAAAAAAACATCCCACAGGATTCCCGCCTGCCCTACAGAAACCGTTCTGAAATTGTAAGTGAAGCTATCTTGCTTCAGAGGCAAAGAGAGCGAGATAAAATCAGCCATGTCTCCCATGATAAAAGACACAGCGGTTTCCAATCTCATCTGCGCTAACTGTAAATGAAATATTAAATGCTGCATATACAGTATATACAGGACAAAAGTAGCCAACCCTGGCACTTTTCAATCAGACCTGGGGCGGAACGGGCATGTCTAGGGATCAGAGAACAGCCATGAGGGAATCCTGTTAGATCTGTTGTTTCTATCCCTAACATCCCCAAGTTATATTACAGCTCACAAAGGATGGGCCAGAGTGGAAAACACACAGGAATACAGAGATAAAGAATTTACACAACCAAACAAATGAGCTCCCTGTAGCACCAAGAACTCGCCAAGGCCTCAGGAGTGAATCACCAACCCATCACCATTCAGTACTCCTAATAAATACTAACACAAAGAGTGCAAGATGTAGAAAGACTTTTACATTTGGAAAAAAATATGAAATAGTGTGCAACAGTCTGATTAGTAATGATAACTTATCTAACCTTTAATGGGATAATTCACCCAAAAATGAAAATTCTCTCATCATTTACTCACCCTCAATCCATCCCAGATGTGTATGACATTGACGTCTGCTAAACACAAATTAACATTTTTAGAAGCATATTTCAGATCTGTATGTCCATACTTTCAAGCTCCTTTCACATTCAGCCACCTACTGGTTGGGGCTGGTCAAAAATGGGGATTCATAGTAAAAAAGGACTTAAATATTGATCTGTTTATCATCCACACTAATCATATTACTTCTGAAGATATGGATTTAACCACCGGAAGCGTATGGATTACTTGTATACAGCTTTTATGTCTTTTTTGGACCTTCTGAGTTCTGGTCACCATTCACTTGAATTGTGAGGACCAACAGAGCTGAGGTATTCTTCTAAAAATCTTCATTTGCATTCTGCAGAGGAAAGAAAGTCATAAATATCTGGGATGGCACAATGGTGAGTAAATGATGAGAGAATTTTCATTTTTGCGTGAACTATTCCTTTAAATACTGACCTAACATGAGGTTGTTGTTTAGAGGTTGTTGATCACTAGTATATGCTTCTGTTGAAGCCATCAGTATGCGTTATTCCAACTTCATTGTTTTTAATCATGTTTAATAGCAGAATTCCTGGTTAAGTACTACACTACTCATAAATCCTGAAGAGAAAGATCCACCAATCAGAGAACCACGGCAAACAAAACGAGGCAAAAGAGCCTTGCAGTGACCGGACACTTTTATGACGCACTGTGAATGATGCAATCGAGTCTGTTTCCATACACTCTTACACTATTTATGTATTTGCATATATCTGAATATTTTGCAATACTATTAAATATGTTGATTCTATACTCATTCTCATCAACTTTAAATCAATAGTTTTATATTTTTCCAGCATTTTAAATTGAATTACGTCATTCACAATGCTTCTATGGACCGTAGTTCATGCTCTCATGAAAGACGTCTTGAACCTTTGTCTTTTTGTCAGAGTCTTTTTGCTTTAAATCAAAGTTTGTAAGATTGCGATTCACATCTGAGCTGGTTGGTTTATATGAAGGACTTTATGAAATCTCTATGGAAAAATTAATGAAAAAATAAATAAATAAATACTTCATGACGCCTGGAGCACTACAACTGAAGAAGCTCATTAAAAGGAACTTGGTACCCAGGGATCCATTTGGTCACAAACACACACTCTCGGGTATTACAAAACATGTACTAGCAAAAGCCACCCGAGGTGGAAATTTTATCACATCGCTACTTCTCTAGGTGCAAGTCAGCGAGTTAACACTGTTCATAGTGAATATCAGTTTTAATCCAAAAGCAGAGGGCTCCAACCAAGGAGGTTGACATTTTTTTAGCCAATCACCTGAGCCGTAAATGCCATGTGACTGATCTATATTCGAAGTGGGAAGTACATAATGGACAGAAAAACACAGAAGTCAATTTCATGCTTTCATTTGCCAGAATAATCAGCTAATTCTAAATGGCTGTCAAATGGAGAAACATGCTTTTTCATGCATAGCAGTATGGTTTAGCAGGGATTAAAGAAATACATTTTGGGGTAAACTATCCCTTTAACTGGCCCATCCTAACAAGCAAATTCCTGACCCTTCCAAAATAGTGTAAAAAATGAACAATCACAGATTTTGTTATTTCAAAATATGAAAATGGACAAGTGTGTGTAATGCTGATGCATTCCGAAACACACACACACACACACACACCCACACTCACACACACACACACATACATGTTGGTGCAGCTATCATTATGAGGACTCTCCATAGACATAATGGTTTTTATACTGTACGAACTATAGATTCTATCCCCTAACCCTAACCCTACCCCTAAACCCAACCCTCACAAAAAACTTTCTGCATTTTTACATTTTCAATAAAACATCGTTTAGTATGTTTTTTAAGTGATTTGAATTATGGGGACACTAGAAATGTCCTCATAAACCACATTTATAGCATAATACCCTTGTAATTACCAGTTTGTAACCTAAAAAACTTAACCACTTAAACCTGCCCCCCCACCCTCCACATACACACACACACAAGGCAAGGCAAGTTTATGTATATAGCATATTTCATACACAATGGCAATTCAAAGTGATTTACATATCAATTGTAAAGAAAATACCAGATAGATTAAAAAAAATAAGAACATGAAATAAGAATAAAAAGTGATAAAATAAATGTGAAAAAAACATTACAATTATTAAAATGAATAATAAGAAAAAATAATATTAAATTGTTATCACCATCCATAACTGTTGTTAACCTTCCCTGATTAAACAAAGGATAACCAAAAACTGTTGATACAAACTTTAATTGTTAACCTTCCCTGGCACAGCAGAGGATAAACACACACACACACACACACACACACACACACACAACAATTCAAAACAAACATGCATATCTGTGCATAAACTTGCAATAGCATGCTTTCATGGTATTTTAAGTGAAAACAGATTTAGCCACTTGCGTCGCTTTGACTGACATTTAAATATTCATGTGCTCTTCATTATCGTACAGCTCAACCTTCCAACAAGTGTTTTTTTTTTTGTTGTTTTTTTTCAATAAGAAAATTGAGATTTACGAGTAATGGTGCAGAAACTCACTGGCAGTCTTCCTCTCTCTACCGTTTAGAGTGCGAAGCGGCCACATCAAAAAACATGGAGCTGTTGCGGAGAAGACGAAACTCCCATTGCAGTCAATTTGATTTATTAAACAATTATTGAATATGCCAACAAATACTGTAAACGTTTCTGACAAACAGGGACCCTCTTCATTAAATTATATGTGCCATCATAAATAATTCATGAAGTTATGTGAATAAATAAGTAAATAAATAAATAAAGTGTCGAAACAATCAAAAACAGAAACAAACATGTTCTCCTCATTGCTCTGGCTGATCCTATTGTTTTGATGACAAGGCCGAGTTGATACAAATCCACTTGGCCGTCAGTAATGGTCACATTTAAGGGTTATTATGATGATGAGATTATGAGCCTCTCGGAAAGTTTGATGGATTTGAAGCAAGCTGCTTAGTAGACCTAGAGTAATAACTTGATTGACAATTGTTGGCAGAAGAGATTCATACGTGGAATTAGGGCGACCGATGTTGGTTTGAAAGACTGGAAAGTACACATAATTTACACTGGCACACACACACACACATTATAATACTAAACTACTTAAAACATTTTAATCGTTGGCGGCTGATGGTGAACATTGAGTAAAAAAAAAAAAAAAAAAAAGTGGTATAACTGACTGACAGTATAATAATAATAATAATAATAAAAAGCTTAAATTAAAAGCTTATTAAAAGCTTAAATCTTAAAAAAGTAACACTAGGGGCCTGGGTAGCTCAGTAAGTATTGACGCTGACTACCACTCCTGGAGTTGCGAGTTCGAATCCAGGGTGTGCTGAGTGACTCTAGCCAGGTCTCCTATGCAACCAAATTGGCCCGGTTGCTAGGGTGGGTAGAGTCGCATGGGGTAACCTCCTCGTGGTCGCTATAATGTGGTTCTCGTTCTCAGTGGGGCACGTGGTGAGTTGTGCCTGGATGCCGCGGAGAATAGCATGGGCCTCCACACACACTACATCTCTGCGGTAACGCGCTCAACAAGTCACATGATAAGATGCATGGATTGAAGGTCTTAGACGCGGAGACAGCTAAGATTTGTCTTCTGCCACCCGGATTGAGGCGAGTCACTACGCCACCACGAGGACTAAGAGTGCATTGGGAATTGGGTATTCCATATATATATATATATATATATATATATATATATATATATATATATATATATATATATATATATATATATAGCTTATTTTTTTAAAGAAATAATAATAAACAAAACAACTACTTATGCCAATGTTACTTTTTTAAATAACGCTAAAGAATTTAAGCTTTTAATTAGACTTGTTTTATTTTATTTTTTTAAAGAAAACTTGATAGGGTTTTTGAGTTTTTTTTTTTTTTTTTTTTGGAGGGTTTGACTCAAAAATGTATGGGATCAAAAACATTTAAAAACTTGTGAACACTCGTGTGTATTCATTGTGCAAGGAAATTATTTCAATACCTTTTACTTGATGGTTACACAACTTTTTTAAGTCATAAAATAGGCTACTTTTTCTTTTTTTTTCTTTCTTTTTTTTAGAAAATGACATAAATCCTTTTTCATAAATATACTGTATGAAACCAACATGGACACAAATATTACATTTCTGCGGTACTAATCTTAAAGTACATTTTGAAAGGATTTCACCTTTAATATTATCTCTGAAAACCTTATTTGCACATAGATATGTCATTGCAGCACTTTATGGAAAGATGTGCAGTCTGTTTGTAATCATTTGTTTACAATGATTACATTGTAATGTTCTCGTAAAAACCTCAGAGCCACTGCGTTTGCTACTACAGTACGTGTGTGTTTCTTAAGTCAAGTTGAAATCCTTATGCATTCATGTCTTGTCCTTAGAATCAGTCTCCTCTTTGATGTATCACATTGCCTGAATCTTTAACTTTCCTTTGTTGCCTTTTCATCATTTTTCCCTCTTTTTTTCTTTTTTTCTCTTTCCCTTGCTATATTTCAAAGCTCAATCCTTTTTCCCGTGGGACAGTTTTCCAGCGAAAGACGGATTGCTGAAACATTTGTTACCTGACTAAAGTCTCTTTTCATCTCCTACTGGTAATGTTCATTTGCGCCATGATCAGACGGGCACCCGGTGGCCATCCGACTGGGACTAGGACTGGAAGTTTTCCTCCACTTGTTTTGTGCAGTAAATCAGCTCACCTTTAGTGGCACTCAAGCCCGCTATTTTTGCAGTAAACGTAAATTGGTCTCAGTTCAACCTTGATACAATTATGGTTAAATGCTTTTAGGCCCAGCATTAAATGTTATTTCATCATGAGTACAGCTACTTGCAGAACTCAGCACAGTTGAGTAATTGCTAAGGCTGACTTTCACCTGCATGGGTGTAAGGAATCTGAACACTTTTTTCAGAAGCTAAAATTGTGGGATAAAGCTAAATCCCTTACACTTAATGTGATGACTGAGTCTCTATGGAGTAGTGGTGTTTCAGTTGTGAACAAATGAATAATTTTCATTCACTTCCATGATCTGACTCATAAGTCCCTCCTTTCTAAAGCTTGTGACTACTTTGGTGGCTTTTTCCTGCTTTCAAAGACTAAAGGCTCAGCCACATTTACCTTTGCATGGCAAAAGTTTGCAGGTGATTAAGATGTTAAGCACGTGTAAAACCCACAATCACTACTTGCCAAGCAGCCTCTTTATTTTTTATGCTGCATTTTATATTCTGGGACAGTGATAAAGTGATAAAGAACCTCACAGCTAAAATTATTTCTTTGTCCATTGTGAATATTCAGTGTAACCATGTACGAAGCAATGTACGGTCACTGCCAAAACCAAGCTGCTTCCTACTGGTCAATGATGCAAATTTACATGCCAAAGTTCCCCAAAATTGGACCCCACACAAAATCCACATAGGGAAATTCTTCTCCAACAGAGAGCCATCAGGCAAGATTTCTGATCATGCAGATTCCCATTTAGATGACTGTATTTCACCCGCTGAATTTTGCAGTCAAAGGGTAAATGTGACCAAGCCTTAAAGGCATAGTTCATCCAAAAATCACTTTTCACTAAAACACTTCACTTTCGCCCTGCTCTCCTATGCAGATTCATGAGAGAAGCATGTTCACACCACATGTTCACGCAAGAACTGGCTGAGATACAACAAAGCATTCATAACTATCCATTTCCAGGCACAGGATTCTTTTTCATTCATTGTTTCATCTAACTGCTAAGACATTTTTACAAATCTGTATGTAAACTCATTCCCACTCATATGCACTCTGATAAGGTCATGTTACAACAATGTATTCTACTGTTTGTGATGTTTATCTTGGAATAATGCCTACAATTTATATTATTATCAAAATAGTAAGAAGCATACAGTGTATACACTGCAGTATTCAGTAACATACTGGTGTAATGATGCAACCTACAGAAAGGGTCACAGAAATAACCACTGAAAAACTTTTTTTTGTGTGTGTGCGTGTGCAAGGATTCAAATGTTTTGAGTCACTGGGATGAATCCAAATCCCCACCACTAGTCTATATGTGGCCTTCAGCACACAGCAATGAAAAGAAAGAGAGAGAGAGAGCAAGAGAGAGGCATGGTTTTAATTTGAGCTGCACAGGTGTGCTGAATGGAATGGATGTGGTGAACAGTCCAATGGTGTTTTACATATAGATTGAATTAGAGAGGAAAAGTTCTGCCCTTCATTACTGTCCTGTAACAAGGTTAAAATGGGAAAGGAGGAGGCGGGAACCGGCTGAACAGTCACAATAATATTTAATGAAACAAAATACACACAACACAAATGCACACACTGCAGCTGCGTGTGGCTCTCTCTCTCTCTCGAACTGCCGCATCCCACTGCACTTATCCCTCTCCTCGGCTGATTAGCCTGATTGGGGGCTGGGCGTCCATAGTCACATGTCCTTTATGCTAATATGGCCAACACATGCTCAGCAAAGGGTGTCTGAGTGAAAGAGTGAGTGTATGTGTGTGTGTTACAGTGCAGACACACAGGCAACAAGAGGCTTAACAAAAACACTGACTGCAATGGGAGAGAATGTTAACAACTGTAGAGAAGGCACAAGAGCAAACAGGTGTGAACAAAAATAAAGAAAAGACAGCTGTGTGAGTGTGTGTGTGTGTGTGTGTGTGTGTGTGTGTGTACATGTTTATACTACATTGTGGGGACCAAATGCCTCCACAAGGTAAAACCTGAGATCACCTACCTTATGGGGCCCAGCCAGAAGTCCATGTGTCTAAAGGTTGTCCTCAGTTACACAACAAAGTAATATATATATATATATATATATATATATATATATATATATATATGTATATATATGTGTATATATATATATATATATATATATATATATATATATATATATATATATATATATATATATATATATACACATATATATATATATATATATATATATATATATATATATATATATATATATATATACACACACACACACTCACTGAGCACTTTATTAGGAACACCTGTACACCTACTTATTCATGTGATTATCTAATCCGCCAATCGTGTGGCAGCATTGCAATGCATAACATCATGCAGATACGGGTCAGGAGCTTCAGTTAATTTGTTCAGTTAATGTTCACATCAACCATCAGAACAGTGAAAATATTTGTGAAAAATCTGTGATTTTGTCCATGGCAAGATTGTTGGTGCCAGACGGGCTGGCATGTGTATTTCTGTAACTGCTCATCTCCTGGGATTTTCATGCACAACAG
This sequence comes from Myxocyprinus asiaticus, assembly GCF_019703515.2. Taxonomy (NCBI): domain Eukaryota; kingdom Metazoa; phylum Chordata; class Actinopteri; order Cypriniformes; family Catostomidae; genus Myxocyprinus; species Myxocyprinus asiaticus. The sequence goes on from NC_059375.1 coordinate 36,194,108, forward strand.
TCTCAGTTTACTCAGAATGGAGCCAAATACAAAAAAAAAAACAACCAGTGAGTGGCAGTTATGCGGACAGAAATGCCTTGTTGATGAGAGAGGTCAATGGAGAATGGCCAGACTGGTTTGAGCAGACAGAAAGGCTACGGTAACTTAGATAACAACTCTGTACAATTGTAGTGAGCAGAATAGCACCTCAGAATGCACAACCTTGAGGCAGATGGGCTACAACAGCAGAAGACCATGTTGGGCACTTTATTAGGACCATAGTATATCATCCAGCCTAGCTACTGTATGTAATGTATGTACAGCTCTCTAATGATTAGATGGCTAAAGCTCAGGAATTGGAGAGCTCATGATCCATTCTATTTCCAGCAGACTGGAATGGCCAGCGCAGAGTTAGTGATGACATCCTGGATTACAAGGACTCACCAGAGCAAGGGTATAGGATTACCCTAACCATGGCCCCACTCCACAGTTAATGCAAAGCACATCTCCACCCCCAACAATACCCATTTGTAGGGCTGCACGATTATAGCAAAAATCATAATTGTCGATTATTGCCCTTGATATTGTAATTGCGATTATTAATTTTGATTAAAATATTAAATTACTGTGATGTCACAAATTAAGCAACCGTGCGGTTCTTCAGAGTAGCCGAATGGTGTATATGAGCTGTGCTCCAGTTTCTTTTAAGCATCTTTTAAGCATTAAATATTGTAATAATGTTTGTTAATGTTAGGCCAAATAAAAATTATTTTAAATGGATATCTATGGTAGAGAATAAATTAAATTATTGCTAAATTAATGCTTAAATTATTAGTCCACGTACAGTAAATAATATGACATAATCAATATTCAAACTTATTAACAGCCGATTTAATTTGACCAAGTTACTTACTGCGTTCAGTAAGCCCTTTGGTGGCGAGACAGGGGACCATTCATCCAGTTAGATCTTCAGTGGTGATCTTGTTCACGTAAGATCATTGTTAGATAATTTTTGGCCTCAGTGGTTGCACTTTGGAAATTAAAAACAATCTTTTGCGATCAGAGTTTGTGCGATTCGTGAAAATGTTAAATCTACTAATACCAGCTGCGTGGTAAATGGGTCTTATTAGAGCAGATGCGATAACAATGACGGTGATTCCTGAAATATGCTATTCATGCCATATTCTTTATGTTGGCTACACCTCCAAAACAAACTTAGAACAGTTAAGCTGAATTACTTCATTGCTATTTTGTACAAATCAAATTCACATTGGCCTACTTATTAACAAAACTGTTTCTTTATATAAATTGTACACAGAAATCAAGCAACGTGACAAACTCTCCAATTGCAACAACTGCTGTCACTCACTGCAGGTTTACACTGTTTGAGACCTGCATTTCGACGCGAGGTCAATGACGCTCCACACAAAGTTCTGCACTCTCACGAATTGCACTCTCATGAATGCTCTCAGTAAAACCTAAGCTGTCTAATCAACATAATATATCAATTAATTACACCGCGTCTATGCCTTGATTAGAACGGGAGCATTTTAGTTTTGTTGTGTTGCTCATTTGAAGTGCATTTAACATCTACGTTCAAAGTGAGCAGTGCAATATGCAATGAATCCAAAATAATTTCAAAATGCTTTTCGCTCTTGTTCTACAGCTTCTTTTCGAGTGTCAGGTGATGTTTCTTCAGTATTAATTTTCATTTTTCATTAACTGTGCAGCCCTACCCATTTGTCTGTCTTTCCTCTGAAACCTACAGCCCATTTAATTCCACCATTTCTGTTATTTTTATCTTTGTGCCATGCATTTGCATTCCGGAGACCTGACCTATCCCAAAATCCATGGCAATAATGAGTATTGCCATGGAGCCTTAATTATTGAAGACACACAGAATATAAGCAGATGTTGGCATTTGTTACGACATTACATCTATTCCCAACTCACATCCAATTATGTAATCATAAAGACATGATAATCTCTCGTACATTTTCATAAATACACGCACACATGACTAATAAGCAATGTACACTTATGAAATGGATCCAGTTCTGAATGCTGATTGGTCAATAAAACATTCCAGCTAAAATAGATGAAATAGTAAGAGCTATGATGCAAAACACCTGTTTACCAAACTATTGTGAATCTCACTGCACAGCACCAATAGAGACATACTGGAAAATATCTTCTAGCAGAAGGATGGCTCTTATGAAATATGCTTAATAAAGTCCTGATGAAAATGTGTTTCCTTAATATTTTTATAATGCCATAACCGCTCTAAAATTGTGTAAATATAGGTCATATACTCTGCTGCATGCCATGCCTCGTTGTGTAATCTCAGAATTTTGACTGTCCTTAAAGTAAGGCTAAAAAATGGCTAGTGTCCGATTACACAAAATTGGCTACTGTTAGATGTTCAAGTCAGTATAACTGAAAATTCCTTTTCCTTTTTGTTCCTCATGTATTTTTGATTATTTGTTTTTAAGTAGGCCTACTAGAGACAGCAAACCATTATAGCTGAAAAAAACCTTATAGACCAAGCAAGTGAACAGTGTTTTAACAGCTGATCAGTCAGTGGAAATACATTTTTTACACGAGTCAAACGGCAGGGCCAAGCTAACGATACCTGACTGCTGTGTATGGCGGCACTCTGGCAGGTCTAATGTTACAGCGGCTGATTTATGCTGTTAATTGACTGAATTGAATTAGTATGTGGCTGTTAAAACATTTGACTAAAATTATGCAACATCTAAAGTTAGCCATGCTATTCTGATTCAAGTCTGTTTTCTTTGTTACTGGTCCGTAACGTTATTTTCAAAACCCATGAAAAATATTTTAAGGGTCATTCCATGTGAGCACACCAACTTTGGAAAGAATAAAATACAAAAACTCTTACACCATTGGCATATAATGCGAGAAGGGGTGATGAAGTCAACTGATTACTGATTTTAGTAATAGACCCACCTCTCTCTGTAAAAATAAAATAATGATGCTATCACAACATATCATGTAGTCCAGTTGTTCCCAACTGGTTTTGCTTTCAGACTCAAATGTAACCTGGACATCAAAAGGCGACCCAACACAGTACTAAAATTTTTCACTATAAAAAAGTTAACAAAACAATGAATGGTTTATTCTGCCGGCAGCTAATAATTCAACACACAAAACAAATTGTGAATGGCACAATCGGTATCTACCCTCGCTGCAAGTGAACCCATATTTAATATAGTCTGGGCCATTTGTACCTTGCATAGTTTTGTTGGACTCAAGATGGCACCGAGTATGGCTGCTGCATTGCGAGCTCCGACACAACATGGTAGTGTTTTGTTTGTTTTGTTTACAATTCTCATGTTTTTTGTCTTGGATGTGTCTGCCTTATTGTCTACAACAGACAAATACTTTTGGACATTGGTTTAGCAATTACACACCGTAAACCGGACTTCAAATTCCTCAATGCCGACCCGCTGTTTACAAACACGCAAGCAGAGCCCTTTGTCTGGGCTGCACAGCCACGGAAACGCAGGAAGAAAGGGGGAAACAGAGCCGGTGTTCTCATCAGAGTAAGACGGCGTGCAAATCGACCCCCGCTACCCAGTATCCTATTGGCAAATGTTCAGTCTCTGGATAACAAGCTCTGCGAGCTGAAAGCACGGATCTCTTTCCAACGAGAGACGAGGGACTGCTGCATTATCTGCCTTACGGAAACTTGGATGTCTGCGGAGATTCCAGACTCAGCCATTGAACCCGCGGGGTTCTCCGTGCACCGAGCGAACAGAGCGAAAGACCTCTCAGGTAAAAGCAGAGGTGGTGGTGTATGTTTTATGATCAACAAATCCTGGTGTGATCAGAGGAACGTACATTCTATCAAGTCTTTCTGCTCTCCTGATCTGGAATTTCTTATGCTTCTGTGTCGACCATTCTGGCTACCGAGGGAATTCACAGCGGTCATTATCACTGCTGTGTACATCTCCCCACAAGCCGACACAGACCGCGCACTCAAGGAACTGTATGGGATTATAAGCAAGCAGGAAACTGCACACCCTGAGGCCGCGTTCATTGTGACAGGGGACTTTAATAAAGCCAGTTTCAAATCAGTCGCACCAAAATACCACCAGCACATTAGTTACAACACACGAGGGGACCGGGTTTTGGACCATTGCTACTCTCCCTTCCGGGATGGCTACAAATCCCTCCCCCGCCCACCATTTGGCAAATCGGACCACTCTTCCATTCTGCTTCTGCCTGCTTACAGGCAGAAACTGAAACAGGAAGCACCCACCCTCAGAACGATCCAGTGCTGGTCGGACCAATCAGACTCTACGCTACAGGACTGTTTTGATCACACGGACTGGGAGATGTTCCGGTCCGCCTCTGATGATGACATCGAGATTTACGCTGATAGCATAATGTGTTACATCAGAAAGTGTGTAGAGGACGTCGTCCCAACCAGAACAACACGGATCTATCCGAACCAGAAGCCATGGAGTAATAGCGATGTTCACGAGGCACTTAATGTGCGTACCGGGAACACGGAGAAGCATAAACAAGCCACTTATGCCCTCCGAACAGAACAGCAAAACGCCAGTACAGGAGCAAGATTGAAGGACAGTTTAAAACCACCAAATCTAGAAGCATGTGGCAGGGAATTAACATCATCACGGACTTTAAAGGGAATAAAAACTCAGCCATGAACACCGCTGCCTCTCTCCCGGATGAGCTAAATACTTTTTATGCTCGTTTTGAGGGAAATAACACTGCCCTCACAGAGAGAGCTCTCGCGGCTGAAGCTACAGAGGTTAGTTCACTCTCCGTCTCTGTAGCGGATGTAACCCGATCCTTCCGACAGGTGAATATCCGCAAAGCCGCGGGCCCAGACGGCATTCCGGGCCGCGTCATCAGAGCGTGCGTGAAACAGCTGGCTGGTGTTTTTATGGACATTTTCAACCTTTCCCTCTCTTTGTCTGTAGTCCCTACATGCTTTAAAACGTCCACCATTGTGCCCGTTCCAAAGCAATCAAAAATCACTTGCTTAAATGACTGGTGTCCTGTTGCTCTGACTCCCATCATCAGCAAATGCTTTGAGAGACTAATCAGAGATTACATCTGCTCTGTGCTGCCTCTCTCTCTAGACCCATTGCAGTTTGCTTACCACAACAACCGCTCCACTGATGATGCCATTGCATCTACAATACACACTGCTCTCTCCCACCTGGAAAAAAAGAACACTTATGTGAGAATGTTGTTTGTAGACTACAGCTCGGCATTCAACACCATAGTGCCCTCCAAGCTAGATGAGTAACTCCGGGCTCTGGGCTTAAACAGCTCGCTGTGCAGCTGGATCCTGAACTTCCTGTCAAGCAGATGCCAGGTGGTTAGAATAGGCAGCAACATCTCCTCATCACTGACCCTCAACACTGGAGCCCCACAGGGCTGTGTTCTCAGCCCACTCTTGTATTCCTTGTACACACATTACTGTGTGGCAACACATAGATCCAATGCCTTCATTAAGTTTGCTGATGACACGACGGTGGTAGGTCTGATCACTGACAATGATGAAACAGCCTACAGAGAGGAGGTGCACACTCTGACACACTGGTGTCAGGAGCACAACCTCTCCCTCAATGTCAGTAAGACAAAGGAGCTTGTGGTGGACTTCAGAAGAAAAGACAGAGAACACAGTCCCATCACCATCAATGAAGCACCAGTGGAGAGAGTCAGCAGCTTCAAGTTCCTGGGTGTCCACATCACTGAGGAACTCACATGGTCCATCCACACTGAAGTCATTGTGAAGAAGGCTCATCAGCGCCTCTTCTTCCTGAGACGGCTGAGGAAGTTTGGAATGAACCGCCACATCCTCACATGGTTCTACACCTGCACTGTAGAGAGCATCCTGACTGGCTGCATCTCCGCCTGGTACGGCAATAGCACAGCCCACAAACGCAAAGCACTGCAAAGGGTGGTGCGAACTGCCAGACACATCATCGGAGGTGAGCTTCCCTCCCTCCAGGACATATATACCAGGCGGTGTGTGAAAAAAGCTTGGAGGATCATCAGAGACTCCAGCCACCTGAGCCATGGGCTGTTCTCACTGCTACCATCAGGCAGGCGGTATCGCAGCATCAGGACCTGCACGAGCCGACTACATGATAGCGTCTTCCCCCAAGCAATCAGACTTTTGAACTCTTGATCTCCCACGATCAAAATACATCAGCACTGCACTTTATTACTCTTACTCTTATATCTCACACCGGACTGTCGTAAATGATATTATTATTATATTATATTCTCTCTTAACAACTTACTATCAGCCAACAGCCTGAATGTCAATACAGTACAATACAACCTACTGTACACTCTATATATACTATATATACTTTTTTTATTTTTATTTTTTTATTGAATAATGTGTATCTATATTGTGTGTATTGTATACTGTACAGTGTATGTTATTATTTGTATATTGTGTTGTGTGTAATTATGTGTATATTAGATTTTAAATTGTGTTGTAAATCTGATGTTTATTGTAAACTGGTATATGTCTCATCACTGTCACGACTGCTATGTTGATCGGAACTGCACCCAAGAATTTCACACACCATTGCACTTGTGTATATGGCTGTGTGACAATAAAAGTGATTTGATTTGATTTGATTTGATTTTAATGTTTCCGAGGCTGTCATGCAACCTGTCCATGCTGGCATTTGCCTAATTTGACTAGATTCTACCAAGTAACAGACAAATTTGCAGCAAAATACACACAGCCTTTGACAGTAATAAGGAAAGATATGGGAAGCATTTTCTCTTCCCCTTTATTAGGGTGACCTTTTGGCCAAATTCCTGCCTGTCAATCTCTCCGCGAACGCGCGAAGCGCTGTTGTGTTCGGCATTAAACAGTTGCTTGACAGTAGCAGCAAATGACAGCTGAGTGGATACAATGCCCAAAAGAAAGTGCAAATTTACAGAAGATTTGCACAAAATATTCCCATGCTTTCGTCCAGGTCGAGATCCGTGGGAAGCAGAATGTATGACATGTAAAGCTGGCACTTATGTGTCAGTTGCTAATAAAGGTGCAATTGATTTAGAAGCACACATTAGCTTTGCCAAGCATAAAGGGTCAGCAAAAGGTGAAAGTTAATCAGGTAAATTAACGGACTACTTTTTGCGATCAGGTAAAATTGTTATCACATTACTTCATTTTCCATGGCCATTCAAAATAATAGTAATAGTAAATGAAGGTACACTCATGGCATCAAATATTTTAGTACATGGACATTCAAAAGAATGTTGGACATTTTTATTTATTTATATATATTTATGTTATGCTAATAGAGTGTCTTTGCATTCATAGTAACACTGTTTTGAACCCTATTATTCCACCCAACCCCAATCCCCCAAAGGCAAAAAAAAAAAAAAAAAGGTGTCCTCTTTTTGGAAAACCAGAATATGGTCACCCTACCTTTATAAAGTTAGAAGCCTATTTACAGTATATTGCTATCTTAATTATGCACAATTATATAGGTGCATTTTATAATTTTGTAATCAGAACACGCCTGCAACCCATTTACGGTTTGCAAACCACAAGTTAAAAAACAGTGATATACTTTAGTCAAGCCACAGTCAAGTAGTGTTTTCTTTTCACCTTTTCAGCTTTTTCACCCCTCTATCCTATTCTACAGTTATGAGCCCACTGAGGTCCAGTCTGTAATTGATTGGAGCGAGGCCAAGGCAGGTTGAGCTTTCCTTCAAAGTCATGCAGTGACCTCTGCTAAGTTGGCCACTTCTGAAATTTCAATAAGCAGCTCTTTGAAATGCTTTGGGGATGTGACCTTAACCACCTGAAAACTGCAAAACTGCAGGGTGAAGGAACTACAAAACTGCAGTGGAGAGTGTGTCTCTGTCTTAAGGCACAACGGAAGGTCAAAAGAAGGTAAACGCGGATAAAAATCGACTGAAACAGACATATGTCACTGATTTCACCACCAATTTGTAGCATATTACATTCTGATTAGGCATGGCCTGTGTTCAGAGCGAGTTAAATTTTCATTTCCCCAATGCAATAATGCTACTGAAGCTTTGAGTCAGTGCATACTGTTTTATTTTGAAATGGTTTCACAAAATGTCTCAAATATGTCACAGTCTCTTCTAAGCAGATGATGGCTCTTTTGAAGTGCTTAACGAAGCCTTGAACGCCTTGTGAAAACTTTTAGAACTAGGAACAACAGCTTCTGATTGATGTTTTATTTGTCCTACATTTCTAGGACAGATGAATACATCTAGAGGGAGAGAGGGAGAGAGAGAGAGAGAGAGAGAGAGAGAGAGAGAGAGAGAGAGAGAGAGAGAGAGAGAGAGAGCTAAAGATCGGCCATATGAAACGTTGTTTTTGCAGTCTTATTGTAGTCTAAGAAAACCTTTTAACTAAACCAGTTTCATTAGACAACCTTCACAATGATGAATCTTTGTAGTTTGCACATGTCCATATAATCATATTGAGTCATTAATAGATTCCTTGTCTTGGCTTTAGGGCTCCACTTGCAAAAGGCATTTAACCTGAGAGAAACATTAAATGAGATTGCGATTATGAAAACAATTGTCTGAGGTATGATTTGTAACAAACCAAACAAATTAGAATATTAGTCAATAGGGCTTTTAAGGAAAATTAAATCACTTGCAGGCCATGATTAAACAGGCTACGAAAACAAATTTATTCCTACTTTTCAGTCTCAGCAGTCTCAAATGTGCCTGTACTGATTTTAAAGAGGCTGTACAGTAAGCGCATACACACTTTATCGTATCTAATGCATGCATGTACTGTATTTTCACATGAAATACCGAAGTTGATATGAAATCAAAATGGACCACATTTGTTTTCTTAATGCACATTCCTGGTCTGATTGTGCACAATTAATGGCTGAACATTATTGCAAGCAAAACAAAATATTTGTTCTTCATAATGTTCCATCAAAATGTACAACCCTGTCTAATGACAAGTCGTAAAAATAGTATGCGATGATGAAATCGTAAGAAATCCCTTGAGTTGGCTCAAACAAAAACTTCTGATTTGTATTCCCATAGAAAATAAATAAATTAACCAGTGAACAATGTTATTACGATTTTTCCTAAGTGTAACCCTTAACCCAAACCTAAACAATCTAGTCTAACCCCTGACCTAAACCCAAAACTTAATCATATTTTTAATAGGACAATTACTTTTGTGTACATGGTAGAAAAAAAAAAAAAAAATGGGTTATGGAACAATATGAGGGAAGTGTATAATAGGTTATTGACATACATCAGCCATTTGTATTGAATAAATAAATATGGAGTGGGTAACCAAATTTGTCTATAGTGGTTTCCTTTCTTAAAATAAAGTGTTGTATAGGAGGCTAGCTAAAAAGATATGCATGTATTCTATGGAGTTGAAATTCTGTTTGTTGTTTGTTATTGCAATAAAAGTTTGTACCTCTTCATATGAGCCAAGTCATACGATATATAACGATTTTGCCATCTCGTACGAATTATTACAAGCTGTCATTTGACTATGTTGAAATTTAATAACTTTTGTTCCACCACTTTCCTTTTTGGCTGACATCACAAATACCTTACTAATCAACCCCTCCTATCCAACCAACTGGTTTCATTCTGGTATTTAACGGCCACTTTTCACTATTCAATCAATTCCTAATGGGTATAATTAAGTCCCACCCTACATGCCATTTTTCTCTTGTCCCCTGTTTCACTTGAAAATAGATCTGATAATGAAGTAAAATGGGTTGCAACTGCCATTTCAAGTTGACATAAGAAAGGAAAATCTATTGTAGTTGACTATTGTAGTTCACCAACTACATCAGCAACTTTGAAACAAACAATTTCTTATAAATTGAAAAACCGCTGCAGCTTCACCTAAAATACATATCTACAAACCCACCTGTGTCCATCTCTCCCTTGTCTCTCAAGTAACCAGGGCCTTGGAAAAATCATTACCATTTGAAACAAAAACACCACATAAGAGGAGTGGAATCATTTGTGTCAAAGAGCGAGGCCCTGAAAACGCGGGGCCAAAGGGGCCCTTCAGATTTCCATCTGGTTTCAGTCACAGACAGAGATCAGGGGGAGTTCTGCAGAAGCAGAGCCCAGTTTACACAGACACTCCGGGGACAAGAGTCTGATCAAGGGTATCAGATGACAGAACAGTAGCCTGGAAAAAGTAGAGTCTTCTCCTGGCCTCCCATTTGGAGGGCCTGAAAGACAGCCAGGTACTGGGACAGACAGGGAAGGAGTTTATGGGCATATGTTTTTACTTAAAAACAATTGTTCGCCCAAAAAAGAAAATTCTGTCATTATTTACTCACCCTTATGTCATTTCCAAACCGTATGGTGTTATTTTCTCAGTAGAACACAAGAGTAGACATTTTGAAGACCATGCAGTTATAATAAATGGGGGAAATAAAGGATTGATTGATTTGTTCGAATGATTTGTTTACAAATTGACCATCACTACTACTCTCAAGAACACACCAATGGGATTTTTTTGTGAATAACGACTTTTAAAATTGTTAAACTACTTTATTGTGCTTCTACAACCTTTTTGAAGCATGAAAGCTTCTGTACCTTTTCATTGTAGTCATTGCATTGAAAAGAGTATGGAAAACAGTCTTTAAATTTCTCTCTTTCTAATTTGGAATGACAAGAGGGTGAGTAATTAATTACATAATTTTCATGTTTGGGTGAACTATCCCTTCAATAGAAAATGACTGGTCAGATGCCAAAAGAAGACGTAGAGGATGTGGAAGAGCGTTCAACCAGTTGGATGGGATGTTTTGCTTGAAAGAGGTCCCAAAGAGAGTTAGGTGATGAGTTGGGTTTGTGGTGGACTGAGAACTTCTGAGACACAACACAGATGTCAATGGGGACTCAGCTGTTGAAAGAAGTTCAGGCCATCTATAAAGAAACCAGAATGATTATTTAGATAGAGGCCCCTATGGCATCAACAACAAGGAAAATAGCCCTTTTTATCTGTTAACACTTGTATCTCAAAAGAGGCCCCATGATACAAATGCATCACCTTCGCAAAGAACTCTGTTTTCAAGATATGTCTCGTGTATCTTGCACAGTCGAGGGTTTTTATTTGTCAGTGAATTACAATGAAATTCAAAAGCACATATTTTGAATATTTGTTATGATCTTCATATAACCAGAGGGCCTTAACCTGTGCACTTCTATTCAAGTATCTATTCAAGTGTCATTTTGAAAGAACTCAATGTTTTATTGTGTACTGTTTTAAATTTGTGCTATATAGTATCTGCAAAAGCAGTGAATAGGCAATGAACTTTGGAGACCCAAATAGGCAAAACAATTTTGTATTCAAAGTATTTTTATTTCTACTTCAATATGTAAAGCTAATGTGTGTAATTATTATTTTTTTATTATTATTTTAAACTGAATTGTTCATCCAAATATGAAAATTCTGTCATAATTCACTCACCCTAATGTCATTCCAAACCAGTGTGACTTTCTTTCTTATGTGGAAAACAAAAGGAGAAATTTTAATGAATGTTTTGGCCCGTCTTTTCGATAGTTTAGATAGAGTTGATAGTGACTCACTTTAAAGCTTAAAAAGGACCCAAAATTATATATAAAAAAAAAAAAAAAAAAAGTGATATGTAGTCCATGCAACTCATGCGCAATATTTCAAGTCTTCTGAAGGTATATGATGGCAATAAATTGGACATCCATTGCACATTTATAAGTGTGTTCTTTCACAGTGACTCACTTCAACTACATAAATTAATGCAAGAACAGAGAGAGGAAACAGAAGGAACATTTAAAGTGCCAAGGGATCATGGTCAAAAGTGTCAAAGCAGATAAACATCAAGAGTCTTGAGGCTGAAGAATTTGAAAATGAAGGAACACATATAATTCAACAGCTACAATGAATATACACTACAAGATAACCAATGTCTTTGCATACATTTTCACAGACAGATTGGTTAGGAATAAAGCCTTGACTGAACCAGATATTCCGTCGCAACACAATAGTAAAGACTTCATGACTTTCTTTACTGATAAAATTGAAATCATTAGAAATAAATTTGGAATTATGCAATCATCTGTCACAGTACCTCAGAAAACAGTGGCTCATAATTTTCCTCATGAGCAACTTCAATCCTTCTCTGTCATAGGTCATAAAGAGCTAACAAAACTTATCAAAATCCAAAACACGTATGTTAGATCCAATACCAACTAAGCTCTTAAAAGAGATATTCCCTGTAATATCAGAACCTCTTCTTAATATTATTAACTCCTTGATATCCTTAGGACATGTCCCAAGAAACTTTAAAATGGCAGTTATCAAACTGCTTATAAAGAATCCACAAACTGATCCTGGAGAACTGGCTGACTATAGACCGATTTCAAATCTCCCGTTGATGTCGAAAATACTAGAAAAGGTAGTGTCCTCCCAAATATGTTCATTTCTACAGAGAAATAGTATATATGAACAATTTCAGTCAGGATTTAGGCCCCATCACAGTACAGAGACTGCACTTATCAGAGTTACAAATTACTTGCTCTTATCATCTGATCGCAGCTGCATTTCTCTTCTAGTGCTTTTAGCTCTTAGTGCTGCCTTCGACGCCATAGATCACGACATTCTCTTGAAAAGGCTTGAGAATTATGTTGGCATTTGTAGACTTGCATTAGCATGGTTTAGGTCCTATTTAGCAGACCGCTACCACTTTGTCTGTGTAAAGGATGAATTGTCAAATTAAAAAAAAGTTAAGTATGGAGTGCCACAGGGATCAGTTTTAGGGCCTCTGCTTTCTCCGTATATATGCTTCCCATGGGAGATATTATCAGGAATCATGGAATAAGTTTCTACTGTTATGCCAACGATACCCAACTTTATATTTCTTCAAAACCCAACGAAATTTCACAATTCTCCAAATTAGCAGAGTGTATCAATGAAATCAAAGATTGGACTGCCAGACATTTCCTTCTTCTCAATTCCAACAACCAAAAACCTCTAAAAATAAGCCACTAAAATATAACTTGACTCTCAATGGATGTACTGTTACACCGTCTTCTACAGCAAAGAACTTAGGCATTATATTTTATATCAATCTGTCCTTTGAAAATCAAATTTCCAATGTTTGTAGAACAGCATTCTTCCACCTCAGAAATAATGCTAAGTTAAGATGCATGCTCTCTGTTGTTGATGCCGAAAAACGAATTAATACATTCCTGACCTCAAGACTAGATTATTGTAATGCATTACTGGGAGGATGTCCAGCAAGTTCAATAAATAAACTTCAATTGGTTCAAAATGCAGCAGCCAGAGTGCTGACAAGAACCAAGAAATATGATCATATTAGCCCCATTTTATCATCCTTACATTGGCTACCTGTTAAATTTCATATTAATTTTACAATTTTGTTAACTACATACAAAACTTTGAATGGTCTAGCTCTGCAGTACTTAAGTGACCTTCTACCATGCTATATTCAGTCACGTTCATTACAATCACAAAATTCTGGCCCGTTAATAGTTCATAGAATATCAAAATCCACAAAAGGAGGTAAATCCTTTTCCTATTTGGTTCCTAAACTATTGAATAGTCTCTCTAACACTGTTCGGGATGCAGACACACTCACTCAGTTTAAGTCTAGACTGAAGACTCATCTATTTGGCCAGGCATACACCTAATTTATCCATCAACTCACAATTAGGCTGCTTTAGTTAGGTCTGCCGGAACCAGAAATATTTATCTTGATCAATATTCCCTGTCTCAATTCCCGATTCATATCCCGAGGTTACCAGAGCCGACCAGATACAGCTCCGTTCCAGCTTAGAGTCGGACTCCACTGCTATGTGTCTCTGAGTGATGATGATTAAATGCATCCGGTGCCAGCCAGACATCACTTCAGTCTATTACGATGGACTTCAGGGGATGAACTGATGCCAACTCCAACCATAAGACATGGGACACTTCATATGCCACTGCCTGAACCTTGGACTTAGGATAGACCTCACTGAAATGTACTGCAGGTTGAACTGCGATGCACCTCATTGATCTCTACCTGCATCACCTTGGTCTAATGATGGAATACACTCTTAAAATGGAATACATAGACTATCAATGAACTGCCAACAAAAGCCTTCATCAGACAGCTATCAAAGGACAATGCATCTATGTGAACTACAGTTAATCCAGGATGAACTTCAAAGACATTATTCATTAATCTTAAAGTTCATACAAAATCTTTAAGCACTGACCCTTAACACTTACTTAGTTTACTAATTTTAAAACATGACTTGCATTGCACATAAACAACTAATATTGGCATTATATGCATGCTGTTAAGAGGTGAAGTGGCCCCCACAGTGAGCCTGGTTTCTCCCATGGGTATTTTTCTCCATTAACCAACATCTTATGGAGTTTTGTGTTCCTTGCCACAGTCACCTGTGGCTTGCTCACTGGGGTTCTAAATACAATTATTATTTAATTATTTATTATGTACATATTTAATCAAACACACAATGATGACTCTAAGACTTTATAAATATTACAGTTTCATTGTCTGTTAAAGCATGATTTTCTGTAAAGCTGCTTTGAAACAATGTGTGTTATGAAAAGCGCTATACAAATAAAAATGACAACTTGAATTTGGGTTCATTTGTGCAGTCAGTGAAATTATACTGATGTGAAAGTGTTCTCAAACTAACAGAAATCTGTAAATTGATAGTCGGCTAAGATGGGAAACTGAGGCAGTCTCTGTCTTCTACTATATTCCCACCCAGTTTCTCAACAGTATTCTAATCCAATCCTGCCTTTCTCCTTATCCAAAGAGATGGGAGACGTTCACTTGTAACTTTCTGGTCAAGGATGCACCAAGAAACTTTGCTCTTGAGTAAAGCTAAGATAAAAGCTGATGTTCACCCCCTTCCTTCTTTTCTGAGATGTGCCGTTAAGAAAGCTGCTTTGCTTGCATGCCAGTGGGCTAGCAGAATCCTGTGGAGATCAAACTAATGGGGCTTTGGAAAAGTGGGTCTTCCCACATCCCTTTCAAGCTTAGATTGGCACAGGTTAATGCATGTTGGAATTATGGACACATCTTGTGTATATATATATATATATATATATATATATTGGTGCTGGTGATTAATAACTAGCGACATATACATGCAGCATCCGATTAAATCGATTCACTAGAATGAACTGGATCTTTCCAATGTTACATATGAGTTAAAAGTAGGGTTGGAAACTGAGAACTGGTTCTAGTTCATAACCCAATCCATTTAAAAAAATAAAAATACTGTATGATTTTTCGTATGAACAGTATGATTTTCATGACTTTTGGTTCTGTTAGCGGTTCTCAAGCATGCGCTTTTTTGCCAAATCTACATTATGAAACACACAGCGTTTACAGTGTAGTCCGATTCCGGAACAAATTACTCTTATGAGCCAATTATTTTTAGTGAATCAAAAACATACAGCATTTCTTATTTCCAATTCTTTCTCAAACATAACTAAATAATCATTAATCTTACTTTAAACCAGCCTAAGGAGGTTTGCTAGTCTTAGCTTGTTTAAGATGATTTAGTTGGTATTCCAGCCTGACCAGCTAAAATGTGTCCAAAACCCCTCTAAAATCAGCCAACAGACCAGCATGTCTCCCAGCATGGACGGCTAAGACCAGTAAACCTGCTTAAGCTAGTTTAAGATGTTTTTTGAACAGCAGGACGTATTATTTTGTCATGCTAGAGTGTCACATTTGGTCATTACTGGAAAAGCTACAGTACACTATTTTGAAAATGGCTAAGCTACTGTCACACTCCTGAAAAATGTAGAAGTTAGTAGCGTCACTACTTAAATCACAGGACCCTATAGAGACCAAACCGATGGGTATTAGAAAAATGGGTCTTCCCTGTTTGAAAGCTTGGATTGGCACTTGGGTTAATGCTTGCTGGAATTCTGCAAACATCTCATGTTGATAAGTCAGCACTGGTGATTAATAACAGTAAAAGGATTTCTAGAATGTTCTCGTATATATGATGCCGTCATATATTTTTAATCCATATATGATGCTCTTTAATCCATCCCCGGAACACTTGTCCCTCATTCTCTTTTCCACGTTCTGGGGTTCTTTTACAGTCTGCGCTCTGATGTCTGCTGGAAGACGTACCCTCCCCTCATGTGTCTGACTTCGTCTCTACTACAGTCTTGATTTTCACAATCTTTTTTCACACCTAATTCTCCCCAAAAGGGAACAGTGTTGGACAAGCTTATTTGAAGCTGTAACTTGCCAAGCTACAAGCTCCCAAAAATGAAAAGAAGATCAAGTACAATCAAGTTACTCTTTTGAAAAAGTGGTTAGCTACATAACAAGCTGCTAACAAACAGTAGCTTCAACTACACTGAAGGTACTTTGGGGGACAACATCTTTAAAATATATAACTATCCAATGATATAATTTAATCAGAGACATAGCCTATCTTTGTCTATTAAGATTGACAGCATTTTGAAATTAGGCAGATACATTTACAATAAATATACTGTAACTTGAAACCAAAGATTTGCCTAGCCCACATGCTAATTCATATCATTGAGTTTAAATACAGTGATTAACAGCATTTAACTAAATATTTAGCTATAAAAAAGACCTAAAATGCTTTACAGGAACTCAATTCAATTGTTTTTTAAATTGGTTTGTTTATATGAACCACCTGAACAAACTGATTCACTACAGCGTTGCTAATTTGAGTTAGCTACTCTGTTACACTGCTACACTAAGAGATCACTCTCTGGATGACTATTCATTTATTAATTTATACCCTACTTTCATCAAAATATTCCAGCTTGTTCTCATGAAATTTACGTGAGCATTGCAAAATTTTTGCAAAACTGAAATTACGTGTTTCATAACACGTTTGGCTGAACTTTTCAAGCAAAATGTTCAACAGGGGCACCAAAACCAAGCGAAATAAGGTTGTAATCAGATGATGTTTTTAAGATGAATTTTAGTTGGAGGTTTTAATAAAACATACCTCCCTAACCTAAAACTTTACCCTAAATTTAACCAATAGTGTCCGAAAAGAGAAATGAGAGTTTCCTTACCCTTAACCAACACCTAACCTTAACCGATAGTGTTTTAAAATGCTTAAGTGAAATTAAAAGCACATTTTCTGAAGCAACCATTTCAATTTGTGTCACTTCTATGTCGTGTCACGTGTCAGCTTGAGTTCTTTTCTGGCTTTACACCACGATCTTCCGAGTCCAAAGTCCAACGCTCTGTGAGGTGAGCTACCATGCAAGCTAATCATATTGGAATAATTGTATATATGTTGGTGTATGTAAGCGTTAAAATTTAGAATTTTTCAAAAGATGCATTTGAGTAAAAGTGTGTCGATATCATAAAATATGAGGTACTGAGTAATAGAGAGAGAAAATAAGTATTTATGAAGACATAATCAGCCATTAAAGTCATGATTTGAGTGAAAGTGAATAAAACACAGAGATGGTGTGCTCATTTCACCTGGAAACTGCAGGTAATTGTACCTAGAGTCACATATAAAAAAGTTTTGTACATGTATATAGAGTCACATTTTCACTATGAGACCATGTTGAAATATTCACATTTACATAAATATTTGCACTCATATTATGCTAGCATTCAATGCGACACAGCACCGACACTATCATTTAAATTGCAAGATGTCAAAGAGATGCCAAGCCATTTCAGTTCAAAACATTTTCAGAGCCTTGCTGATCTGCTCTATGAAAGAAGTAGCAAAAAAGTACAGGTAAAAGCTCAAAGTACGACACTTTAAGTTGGAATGTGTAATTTATGTTTAAAGGCATGTCCCATTTCACAAAAATAAAAGCAAAGAGAAAAAAGTGAGAGGTTTACCATCATTTGCTGAGGGGTTGAGTAAGCCACCAAACACTAACACACATAAAGGCAAAAGTTCCCAGATTAGCTAAAAAGGAAATTTATTGACAAAATATTAAACAAGTAATAATGATACAGTATATTATATGAGTTTTAATGAGCTAGCTAATATAATCTACATTACCTCCCTGACAATTTATTTATTTATTTAGTTTTAATGCCATGTCAGCCACCAGGCTATTCACATGGCAAACAAAGGTTCATCAATAAATATTTACAATATTAAATAAGACACTTAAAATGTATACAAGATAAAAACTGTAAAATCTGTTCAAATGGTACTTTAAAAAAAATATATCTATTAAACAAGTCTTTGTATAAAAGTCTGATGGTTACAAAAGTTTTAAAGTTCAGTAAAATGTGCTTGATGGTCATAGGGGTTTACCTCCCTGACAAAAAAGGTGTTTAGAAAAATTATGTAGCCTATTATGCATGCTAAACCATTCTCATAAAATCATGAAGACACCAAACATACACTAATTTTATTCAATTTTATTAACCTCACCATAGCGAACTTTGCCAGCTACCTAGAAACAAGTTATGTTGGTGTTGGAAAATTGTGAGTCACTACGTCCAAAAGCAATTCCACCAGCATGGCTAAGCACGGTTAATTAACCATGCCTTGAAATACGGGCTGAGAACGGTTTGTAACCTTGCTGTGCCGAACTGTGCTTAAGTGGAAATGCTACTGGAACCATTCCTCACCCTGCTCAACAGAGCAATGTTAAAAGTGCCTTAGTGCCACAGTGTTTACACTTTTCAGGGAAATAAACCAACTTATAGTAGTCTCTGCATATTAAACTGGGACAAGAAAAAGTATTTTATCGAAAGACTATCAAGACAATGAAGAGAGTAGCCAAAGCTATGGCAAGATCTATACCAGGGGTTGTCAACCTATGACACGTGTGCCAGCATTGGCAAGTGGATGGGTAATCACTGCCATGCCAGCAAGGGTGAGACAGTAGTATACTAGGTCACACTTTATATTAGGTGGCCTGAACTACTATGTACTAACATTAAATACATACAAGACTATGTATTTACTGTGTAACTACATGTTATTCTGCAAAATTCCCACATTTGCTTTTACTGAGGTTGAGGTACAGTTAGGTTTAGGAGTAAGGGTGGGTTAGGGTTAGGATTATGGGTTAGAGTTAGGTTTTGGGGTAAGGGTTGGGTTAGGGGTAAAGTTAACAGTGTAACTACAAATGTAATTAAATGCAAGTACTTTAAATGTAGTTACAATGCAACAACACGTATGTACATAATAAGTACATTGTATCAAATGGTTAAGTACATAATAGTTAAGGTCAACTAATATAAAGTGAGTCCGTATACTATTTTATTTATATGAAATTCCGCACCTGCATTCCAATCTACATCTTGATGTAATCCTTCCTCATGATCACGCGGTGTGTTTTCATGAGCTGAAGGGGAGGCACAAATTTTTCACTCGAAATGTTATGCTGATCATATCTTTTGTAATTAAAAATAAACAATTAAATTAGAAAAAAGAAAAATAGAAACATTTTCACATATGGACTCGGCACAGCCATTGACCAGGAAAATAAAAAAAATGGCACTCCATTTCAAAAAAGTTGCCGACCCCTTATCTATACTATAACTTGTAGCATGTTTTAGTCATGCACACAAAAGCCGACTGTAGGCCGCTCCCATTCCCTCCACAGACTCTTCATCTGCCCTTGGTTTGTGGTCAAGTAGCGTGACTAAATATGGAGAAAGAAACTGTAAGCATGAGTGCATGTCTCGTTGTAAGGTCTTACCGACCGAAGCCTCAAAACCAACCGCAGCCTAAAACATCTTGTAAAATTCCACATTCTTAGAAAAAAAAATGTGGTTTAGAATCCAAACAATGAGATAAATTCAAGTTTGGCCATATAAATTTTGGCAATTTACAGGGACAGAGGTTCGTCTACCTTTTCTATCTTTTGTCTAAACCCACTAACCAATGATCAAACTTGTCTTTTTCAAGGACAGTGCACAAACACTATGTTACTGGTATCTGTCAGAGTGAATCGAAGATTTAAAACTATGGAATTTCCACAAAAATTGACATTTGATTCAAAAATTTAATTAAGCCCAAAGAAGGTATGGTAGGGATGTGCAAATTTACTGTATATATTTTCAAAGTTTAGCGAACCCATGACTAGTCAACTGGTCAATTTTAAGGAAGCTTCAAATTTATATGACTTTCTTTCTTGTACTACGATGACTCTGTCAGTAACATCAAACCTAATTGGTTCTTGCATCATGACGTTTGTTGTTCACATAGGCCATGTCCACAATAATATGTTTTCATTTGAAAACACATTGATTTTGCTACATTTACGCCTCTAATCAACACTCTTATGGCGTTTTCCTCCATTGAAAATTGTAACTTTTAAAAATGCTCTCCATAACCACATACTTTGAGAAACAATAACGATATGAAACATAAAAAAAGAGGTTTCAAACTTAAATGGATTAGCGTGCAAGTGGTCAAAATCACCATATTTGATTTGGCCGCTGGGAGTTGATTTGAGTAACTTGCAACTTAAATTCTGGTTTCTTTATCACACAAAGTCATGATGACTACTTATTTTTTTATTTTATTATTATTTTTATTTTATTTTTATTTTTATTCTTATTCATTTTTTTTTTTTTTTTTTTTTTGGAGCTTCACAGCCAGGAATCATTATTCACTTGTATTATATGACAAAAAGACATGTGAAGATTTTTATTTTTGTGTGCCACGGAAGAAAGGTACTCTTACAGGTTTGGAGGCAGATTAAGGTACCCGAAAACATTAATTTTATTTTATTTATTTTATTTTTTTGGTGAACTATTCCTTTAAAAAGGTGGACTATTTTTAACTCGGCAAGCCCTCTATAAACACAACAGTAAAACATCATCATGAGACATGACACAACGTCCAAAGATGCCCGTCTAAAAGTTAATGGCTGTAGCGGCTCTACAGAATAGTAAAATTAAGAAATAGCCTATATATAAAATCTAATTAAAACTAGTCAGCCTCACTAATCAATGAGTTGTTGGATGACTAGTGGATTAGTCAGCCATCGTGACCCCTCCCCAATGAATGGTTGCCCATTGGTTGAGCAGTCAAGCAAGCAATTGCAAGTTCTTCTTCCTTAAGTTTGCTGCCATAATGAATGGACTCATTTAGGCCTGCACCTGGCTGAGTTCTGGCTCCCATCAGTGTGTGTTTGTGTATTTACAACACTTTCTTTTCAGTCCTGGGGCTGGGATGAGCCTGGGTAGGCTTAGCATGGGCTTTGGGGTCATGGTGCAGTGCCACATCTGAGAGATCAGGCACAGGAGGAGGGACAGAGCCAATCTTCTCCATATAGTTGAATTTAAGAGCTCTCCATGTGGATCTAAGCCTTTCTTCACCCTCCAAATCAACCTTGGCTGTGTTTTGTGAGGAGTTGTCCTGTGCAGCCACCTATGAAAAATCTGCTTTGAGGCTTGCTGCTGTAAATGTGACTGTGGGTTATGCAGGCGGTCACGGAGATCAACAGTGCCACAGTTAAACCAGCTTGACCAGACCCGACATACCTCGGTAGCTTCAAATCATCTCCTAGTCTATGACTTGCTAGCTCATAGGTTGCATCTGAAAGGGATGTGCAAAACTAAATATTTTCAAAATCGACTAGTGAGCTGCCTAAATGACCAGTTGACTAATTGGTCTTAAAGGGATAATTCAACCATATATGAAAATGTAATCATCATTTATCCAAACATCTGTCAAAATCAAGTAATTTTCTTTTTTCCATGAAAATGTTTTCTTTTTTTCCGTGAATGAGGCGAACATTCTGCCATGGGTTCACCTGGTCCAGATTGGGTGCATTTCTTATTGGGGTCATGACGATCATTTGTTTTTTTTTGTTTTTTTTTAGGGTCTACTCAAAAATACATTAAAAATGCAATTGAAATATAAATATGATGATTTTATTTTTTATTTTATTTTTTCCAATTACTGAGTTCAAAGTCATTTGGATATGTTTTCTAGGGGTTAACCCTGTGAAGGCCAAATTTTAAAATAAATGAGCGAAAAATTGTTTTTACCTTTCAGATGTTGTTGTAGAAGGCCTCTGATGCAGAAAAAAAGTTTTTTTTTTAAAGTTTTTATGTTTTAGTAATTTTTTAATGACATGTTGTAATATTACAACAGTGGTCAGGGAGGGCAGCAGAAATCCTGTATTTGTATTTGCATTGTCTGAACAAATATACAGAACAACTAAGTGTTCGTTTGCACAGTTGATTGCTTATGTTGCCCCATAACTGTATATATCATAAATAATAATCACACAACAGTCATATTTTTTTATGATTTTTTATTTATTAATAAAAAATATAGGAAAACAGGAAAAACATTTTTTTTTTTTTTTTTTTTTACAAAACTGAACTTAGACTTAGTCCCAAAGTTCAGGTATGGTAGTCCCAAAGACAGTTCTTGTCCTCTGAAAAACAAAGACGAACATTGCACTTGTGGCATAGAGTATTGGTGTAGCCAGTTTTGCAGAGTCTGCAGCATCCTCTTGTTGTCTTCACTGGTAAATGTGCAACAATGTCCCTGCGCACATCCACCGGGGTGTGTGCAGATGGCCTCTTAGCTCCCATCTGAGGACGGTCTCTTGTGAGCATTCAAAGGGCTCTTTGATGTCACCGTCTGTGTTAATGGGCTGCCACCGGCTGAAGATGGTCGCCCTCTCTTTGGTTTAATTGGAGTTGTGTTCACCTGAATTGGATTAGAACAGAATCAATTAAGATGTCAAAAATACATTAAGATACAAGTCAGATATGTTATAAACATTGAAATATTAAATATATTACAAACAGTAAATAGCAGAAATGCATTCTCACCAGGATAAGAGAATCTGCTAGTTCTGCCTGAAACTGTCTCCTGTTCAGCAACTCTTTTGGCAAAATATTGAGCGCTTTGCAGTCTCGCTCGTAGAGGAGCCAGGCGTTGATCACAGCGAGAATAATGGTGTGCCAGAAGATGTACAGGTACCACCGTTTCGATTTTATGAGAAACTTATATTTGGCAGCAAATGTATCCAATAAATATACACCTCCCATGAATTTGTTGTAAGTTCCCACAATGTAAGGCCTCTCAACTTCAGTGTTGGTTTTGGTGGCTTTGTCCCAGCGTTTAATTTTCTGCACAGGTTCTGGACTAGCAAAGGATGACACAAGTGTCACCACCCTATTGTCAAACCATTTGACAGCACAGATGTTGTAGTTCCCCTTGACTCTGAAGTCAAAGCTTCCTCTCTCACTCTTCTTGAAGCTCTTCTCGTCTGCAAGGTTACAGTTGGGTAGGTGTACCTGTCTGGCTGTTCCCACGTAATGAATTCCACTACGAAGGAGCTGAACTACCAATGGGATGCAGGTGAAATAGCTGTCTGCATAGATTTTGTAGTTCTGCCCTTCTGGAAGTGTGGAAGCAAGCTTCATCACAACATCCCCTGACAATCCAGGTTCAGATTTGGCTCGATGTCCATTTGGCTCGATGTTCTTCCGATACAACCTGCAGACACTTCTCTCTGAATGAGTCGAGCCAAGGTCTTAATTTCAAATACTGCAACCAGAAATTATTTACTGACTGATTCAATTATGGCCTAAACTCAACATTTTTACAAAGAAAACACACATTCTCACAAGCCCCAGAATTATGCTACAACTATCCTCTAAAACATTCAAAAACATCCAGAACCTGTTTCTGCCCAACTGTTTCTGACTAACAAACAAAGCCCAGGGCCAGTTCAATGTAATTTTTTACAACTAGAATGTAGTAATTTATTTAATTCAGGTCTAAATTCAAAATGTTAACAAATAAAACACATTTACAACTTAGTTATAGTGAATAATCAATGACATTATATCTCTGTTAGTATTAGTTTTCCATTTGGGAACATGTGAGAAGTGCAATAGAAATAAATGTTGGCATGAGTAGTGTCATAATAACAGAATAACATTGTATTATTATATCTTTTATTTATTTATTTATTTATTTTAGATTTTCTCCCCTTTTCTCCCTAATTTGGAATGCCCAATTCCCAATGCGCTCTAAGTCCTCATCGTGGCGTAGTGACTCACCTCAATCCAGGTGGCGGAGGATGATTATCAGTTGCCTCCATGTCTGAGACCATCAATCCATGCATCTTATCACGTGGTTTGTTGAGCGCATTACCGTGGAGACCTAGCGCGTATGGAGGCTCATGTTATTCTCCGCGGCATCCACGCACAACTCACCACGTGCCCCACCGAGAGCAAGAACCACATTATAGCGACCACGAGGAGGTTAACCCAACGTGACTCTACCTACCCTAGCAACCGGGCCAATTGATTGCTTAGGAAGCCTGACTGGAGTCACTCGGCACGCCCTGGATTCAAACTATTATTATATCTTAAACTATATATATATATATATATATATAACATGGACACAAAGATTACATTTCTAAAACTTGACACATGTATTTTAAACTACATTTTTTAAAGATTTCAAATATTTATCAACCTGGACAACCTTATTTGTCAATGACCCCTGGGGCTGTGATTTTGGGAACCGTTCAAAATCAACTTGAAGTAAAAACGTTATAAAAGCTTTAGTACCATTTAACTTGACATGTCTCCTAAAAAATGTGAAACTCATGGCAGGATGCTTAATAAACAGTTTGAGATGAGACATAACATCAAAAGACGTCCGTCTGAATGTGCTTCAGTTTAAAGATACGTTTTTCGATAGCATTTTAACATGCCACCGCTGACAGCTGCAAAAGCACTACATGCTGTCAGCGCACCAATTAAAGCATGCAAAAAAAATCTAAATAAACTAGTCAAACTCACTAATTGACAAGTTGGTTGTTGGACAACAAGTCAATTACTCAACCATCATAAACTATCCCTAGTCACTACGTGCTAGCATGTTAACGGCACACAGATTGTGATTACGCCCATAAGGCTTTATAATAACAACTGTTTTACATCATGGGCAGCTTGTAGAAATTACAAGCCCATATACACTGTTGATTCAGCTCAAATGAGGGACTATCAGCCATGTGAATGTGTTTGTGCTAGACACTCACAAAGCCTGCACACAACTGCATTAGGCCTTCATAATGCCACCGACATCTGGACCTAGAGCACAGCCTTTTATCTGTCTCCAATCTGAGTAATGGTCTATCACCCTTTTTCCCAGAAATAGCACAGGTCTCTCAACAGATTGGCAAATCAGACTCATCTATTACATTCGCTCCCTGCCCATCCGCAGCCTTAGAAGGGGATACAAGAGTCATCTGGGTAAAGGATTGTTGCCTCCAAACAATTCGGCAGACATTCCTGTGGAGTGAGAAATTCAACTGGCATTCAAACATCACAGTACACTTTGTGAGATAAGACATCAGTACTGAGCTCATGACATATATTTCACAAACGCAATACAATGTAAAGGTTAGTGATAGACCGATATATCTACCAGGCCAAGGTCAAACAGAAGTGTTAGCTTTTTCTTGTGTCAGTTCCGAAATCTACCAACAACTTTATCAATATATAATAAACCACTATTTTCCTTTTTAACTTTTTTTGTGTGTAATTTAAGTAAATATTGTCCAAAATAATTTTAACAGGATTAAATTAATTTTAAAATGAACAGTAAGTTTTAGGATTTTGAAAAATGTAAAACAAAAGTAATGATGTAAAGATGTAAAATATTTAAGATTCTAGGCCACTTATCAAATTTGTGACACGTTAGCTTAAATTAATATATGTAATGTTTGCATTGTCACATATAACTTCAGTTCACTGAACAAACGTTAACCTTTTGTGACAACTTACTTCGATAGCGGGGCATATTGTCACTCTACTGCAGCCCTCCTCAACACGTGGTCCACCCTCGAGCAATCTTTTGCAGCCCGCATTATAATATCATCATCAGAAATATATTTATCAGTAGCCTATCAAATCTGTATGAATTGTGAGGTGTCCATTTTCATGAGGATTTACGCTAGTTCTCTACATTGCTGAATCACGTTATAGAGGGAATTCAACTGCAAGAGGATGTTACAAATAAAAATATATATATAAAAAAATACAAATAAAAAAAATAATAATAATATCTGGAGGGTCTTCACGCGTATCCGTTCATACACAGTAGGCCTACATATTCACTGATTACCAACATGACAAAATCTACACAAAATCTTCTCTTTAAATCTGAACCTGCATTAAAGAGCCTATTATAGGCTTATCTGCTACATTTCAAACAATTATTTGAAATTGTACATTTTTAAATTAACAAAACTGAGCAGAAGTCAAACAATTATGAAGCACAGAATTATTAATGAAACAACACAAATGGAAAGGCTAGCGTACAAAAAAATAATGAACAAAATATATTGTCACTGATAAATTGTATAAATGTATGACATTTAAAACACATTTAAAACCTGTCCCAACAAATATGTGATAGCGTGCCCCGACCTGACTTTCAATACCTTTGTCTTAAAAACACATTTAGTCCTTTAGGTAAAAATATATATATATTCAATATCATAGTTGACCCTTTCCTTAATGTATACAAGTGTGGTTTGATGATGTTCACCTGTTAACTCAAGACTTGTAACAAAAATATAATACAATTTACTTTGGAGGGAAGTGTTAAAAAAAAAGAAAAGAAAAAAAAAATCTAATTGAAGACGGTTTTAAACTAGATGTTTGAAACCAGCATACAAAACCTCTGCTGGAGAAAATGAACATTTGCACAATTCAGCTTTTGACTCCAAATCATTACTGTGATACAACCCGTGTGACAACTTCCCCATGTTACAACTAGCCCCCAGTTTCCTCTATGTATGCTGACATAATATCAGACACTCTGTTCTTTAGACATTATTATCAGCAGCCCATGTCGCTCAACTACAAGTGGCCGATGACCAAATTATGTAAAACGTACTGGGAAAAGTGTGCACAATGACTCATTTCCTCCCAAGGCTATTTGATCAAAAGGGCAAAATGGGTAAAATAAAAAATAAAATAAAAAATGAAACAATTACACAAAAAAGAAATTTCAAAGTAGTGAAAAGGGCATGGTCAAAACATATCTGCATGAATCAATCCATGATGAGCTCTATTTAGCACTTTCAAAACCCAAAGACTATTGAGTTCTACATTCCACAGGCCTAAAATGTCTTTTTGGACCAGTGCATGCCCCGTTGAGAGAAGGAAAGGGGGGTGCCACTTTTCTCACTCGGAAGGCAGCGCGAGCAGAGATTTCACAGGGCCACTCTTCCATTTTATTTAGCTGTTCAATAAAAATCATCTTGATGAGCTTCAAGGATCAATAGGGCCTCTCCACCCCCTCTTCGAGTGAGTTAAACCCTCAAACACACACACCAACTGTTCACTCAATTGTCCTCTCAGCCTCTAACCACAAACTTCTGTAATCATCTGTAGCTTCAAGATCAACTCCACAAAGTGTGTAAGACCAACATCTTGATGGCCACACTGTCAGGTTTTCAAGTGCCACTGATGACAGGAGAGATCTTAACAATGGAACTCCAAACCTCTCAAGCACAGCTTTAAGTGTGATACTGTACACAAAACTTTAAAACAATTGAGTCTCTATGGATCTGTTTCACGGATATATGTAGGTGATTCAGCACCTGAGATGAAAAGAAAGCTTGCATAATGTGCAAATTATAACTTGTGAAATTACATGAGCTGAACTATATATAATCAAACCAGTTTCATTATACTCACACATCTGAAGATATTGAAGACATCTTCTTTTAGCATATTCATAAACTGAGATTTTGAGGAAATAAGCATTTTAAATATGCTCTTTAGAACTGCGATTAAGGCCGCCTGGAGAGTGATATCTTCAGTGATCACATATCAAACTTAACCACATAATTACGATTACAATCCATTTCAATAATATCCAAGAATCCTTGATGTAACTGAGATTTTAGTTTTTCCACTAGCACAGAATTCATTTTTTATGTATTTTCTTGTTCTTTTTCATCAGTGGAAGCAAGATTTCTTTGTGCAAAGCCTAGTTTCATTAGAACGCTTCAAACTACTTTATAAGACTTTTTATAAGCCTAGTTATATTAAAAACTTCCCATGTCTCTTTAAAAGACTCAGGTCATAGTTTAATGAATAACTGCCAGAACTGGAAAAAACAGACAATACGATCCAAAAACACATTTGCGTTTTTGAAAAATAAAGACTTGGTGTTGCAGTTAATGAAGGGTTTATGACGTTTGCACAGATTAATTTGAATATTTACAAAAATCATTGGGACAGTAGGTTTGATCTCTCTTGTTGGGCACATTACAATTGAGAAAATTAATATGAATCAGGATTTAAAGGACTTTAAAAGTTACATGCACTTTAAAAGTTCAATTCAGACTAAAATTATAAAAAAAAAAATAAAAAAAAATTAAAACAATTTCAAATGACGTTAACGCTTTACTGTGACTAAAATCATACCAGTCCAATATTTGCAAAGTCGGACAAACAGATCTAGATAATGCGATTGTAGCTCGGCTTTTTTCAGGACATACAGCATAAACATTAATTGGACCACAATTGGCTTCTGCGTTTTGAGCGTGCTCCGAAAAAGACAGATGTGATGTGCACTGTGTATTACCGGCGCTTCTTAAGCTGATGTCCTTCCTTCAAATATTCGATTACGCATCATCTCATGTCATATACTTGTACAGACATATAAAGACTGTAGCTCGATTATAACTTGTAGTTTCCCTGTGCACATACTGATTTATTACCGCATACCAAGCACATTCAGTCCTAATTCAGTTCTGCTTTGTTTGGGCACTTTTTCTCATTAAGTGTTTTAAGTCCAAAATCTGCAGATATAATCTGTTTTGCATTTTAATTCAGCTGTGTTTGAGTCAACACCTCTTATCTGGCCATACGCTGTCACTGGCGATGTGGAGTTTAGAGTCCCTTCACCTGCTTGAGTCCAAGTTGGTATTGAAAAATCCAGACTAATCTGCTGGGGCAAGACCCTAAACAAATCTGCTAAAGCTTATTGATTTGTAGTGCATACAGAAAAACTTCCCCTCAGCACTGCCACTGCCTATGTCTTCATACGAAGGCAGGGAGATATATTGAATATTCTTGATATTGCTGGTGATATAAATTTAAGCAACACTGTGAATGATTTTATTGCGCTTATAATTAGGCCATTAAGTTTATGAAATAGCATGTCATTAAACTAGTTTCACAATCTTTAGTAGCACACTTCAGTAGCAAAAACCAGAGGTGTATAGTAACCAAGTTCAAGTACTTTGTTACAGTTTTTGAATATTTCTATAAATATTTCTGTTGACTTTCACTTTTACTTTACTAAATTTTGAAGTAATAATAATAATAATAATAATAATAATAATACTTTCACTCCGATACATTTCTCCACACCCTTTCATTACTTTTGTGACTAAACACCACCAAAAATAACACAGCTGCAATTGTAAACTGCATGTGGCTCTGTCATAGTGATGTCTGATTCGCAAAATAATTGTTTGAGTCTAATCTTTTGAATTATTTATTTAGATTTTTTTAAACAGTCCAAACAGTGGACATTTAGCAAAATCGATTAGCAAATCTAAATCAAAATAATGAGAGAAACACTGGACAACAAGTGTTTCGCAGAATTGCAGTGTTCAGAATCTAAATTAAAGAGAGATTGTTTATGTACGTTTTTGTCTAAAACATTATAAACATTGTCAAATAAAGATGAAGTTATGTGCGATAAGATGCGTTCAAATCTCTGAGTCAAAATTAATCGAGAACTGTTCATATGTGTAATATTTGCCCTTTCATAAGTCAAAACAATGTGGTTACCACTTACATTTAACCAAGGTACAATGTGGATGAATCAATAATGACACGTTCAATATTGAAGTCTTTTTTTTTTTTTTTTACTATAAATCTCCACTTTCACTTTCACATTCTTCTTCTTTTGTTTTTTTTCTACTGAGAAGGGAGGATAATTTATATTAAAGGACTTAAATATGTATCTGTTTCTCTCCCACACCTATCATATCACTTCTGAAGATATGGATTTAACAACTGGAGTCGTGTGGATTACTTTTTGCTGCCTTTAAATGCTTTTTGGACCTTCAAAGTTCTGGCCACCATTCACATGCATTGTATGGACCTACAGAGCTAAGAAACATTTTCGTTTTTGTTCAGCTGAAGAAAGAAAGTCATACACATCTGGGATGGCATGAGGGTAAGTAAATGATGAGGGAACTTTAATTTTCGTGTGAACTATCCCTTTAAGTACATTTAATATCATTAACTTAAATACTTTTATTTAAGCATTTTTCTCATTAGATACATTACATTTTACTGCAGTCAATTTCCATAAAGGTGTCTTTACTTTTACTTAAATATGAGGACTAGTCACTTTATACAACACTGGCATAAACGAGGTTAGGAGTTGGTAAGTAAAAAATGTTTTTTCGGTGAATCAGTTCAAACTGTCCAATTCAGTGAACTCTGATTCATTGATTTGTTTACATCATCAACTGAAAAGCATTTACTAGTATCCGCATGAAAATAATTAAACATTCTTTTGTCTATATTTAGTGGAAAATCAGTGCAGAGAACATGCATGTCTGCACACTTATGGATGGCGGTTTCCTCCTAATGTATGCACACCTGGAGATACCAAATGTTAATATTTATTTTTAAGGCAGAGCTCCTATATTGCCTTGAGAAAGAAAGGAAGAAATAGGTGATGGTACCCTCAATGTCAAATTACATCTTCTGGTTGCCTCGTCCTTGCTTTAGGGGAAAACTATGGTTGGTTGAGTCACGTTCTGTGACCACTGAGGACTCCAAGAAGCTGGCATCTGGTGCCAAAGCTTTGCTATTCATTAAATATAATGAACACTATTGAATTTTAAAATTCCTGTGTGAATCTGGTTTTATGAGTGCTGTCATCCTTCAGGCAGTAAAGATGTATGTCTCTGCTCTGCAGAGACATACAGCCAAAACAATGATCTATAATATCCTTGGATTATTAAGTAGAGAGGGAGAGGAAAATACAAAGCAGAGGTAGGAGTGAGATTGCATGATTAACAATTGTGTATGTATGAAAGCCAGAATATGAGAGAAAGCAAGAGTGAGTGATAAACAAAGAGCGAAAACTACTATTTCAACGCGTAGAGGTTCAATAAAATTAAAGGTGAAGTAGTTTCTAGCAGTACCAAACAGAACTGAAAAATAAATAAATAAATAAATAAATAAATAAATAAATAAATAATAATAATAATAATAATAATAATAATAATAATAAATAATAACTGTTTCCAAACAGGTTTAAAAAAAAAACAAAAAAAAAAAACGCTAAATTGGATGAGCCACATAAAATTACAATAAACGAAAAACCTGTGACCTTTTTATATTGTTAGATACTGTTTTAGATATTCTGTTATTTATTATATTTATTTATTTATTATTATTATTTATTTTGTATGTTTTATTATTTTCATAATGTCATTGTATTATTTTCAGGCATGCTGCTGAAAGTGCTTCAGTTAAATGCAACATTTAAAGGAATAGTTCACCAAGAATTTATAATTATGTCATAACATTCATCTCCTTTTGTGTTTCACAAAAAAAAAAAAAAAAAAAAAAATATATATATATATATATATATATATATATATAATAATAATAATATGGCTTTGGAACAACATGAGGTGAGTAAATGATGACAGAATTTTCATTTTTGGGTGAACTATCCACTTAAGTACAATAGAAACATGTGTTACGTAGACCTAGATGCTGCATCTCAGATGTGGGCAGTGTGTGTTTTTGTGCATGCAAGGGCGAGGGATAAGATGTATTCTTTCCATAGTGTACAAACAAATAAGCAATCTAGTTGAAGGCGCTCCTCCTTTGGCTTGCTAGAACTTCTCCACCCATACTATAGAATGAGACAGCTCATTCCGTCTCCAGGGAAATTGCTTTCACTCTTTTATTCACTCTTTTATTCCTCCCTCTGTTCTCTGCTAATCTGCACTAAGAAACATTTAAGCTTGTGTTTTGATGTTGAGTTTAATTGGAAGGGAAAACAAGGCCATGTAGAGTCTAAATCAGTGCTGTGTTTGACCTCATTGAGACCATCTGTTGAATTTGTATAAAGGACAGCGAGATGCCAGCAAACATTGTGTCAATCAAACCCAGCAGCTCTGTCTCAGTTTCCCAGAGGAACCCTGTGCTTAGTCTCATTACAGCCTTTCCTGTGCTGCTCGCGTTCAGACAGATTTTATTTTTTCATGTAATGACAGAAAGGTTGGTGGTAGGCGCTCATTAATAAATATGGAACCCAGGACTGTTTACCCGATCAGGAGTGCCCAGGGAGACATTTGTCAGAAGAAGAGAGTGGCAAAAGCAGGAAAGTTTCTGTACCCCTGGGAGGGAAGTAAAAGGCGCAAGGGCAATGGTCAGGAGGGATAACAAATGCTGTGATTTCGAAGCTGAAAGTAAAATGATACACTATGGTGTCTAGAATCAGGCTTTTAAAAAGACGCTTTGAAAGACACCTCAATAGTTCAATGAAAAACAACAATTCTGTCATTATTTGTTCACCCTCATGTTGTCCTAAACATGTAGGTTTTTTTGCAGCTCTTTGCATAATAGTGACCTGTCAGTTAAGGTCCAAAAATGCCTAAAAAAAAAAAAAAAAAAAGAAAAAGAAAAATAAAAGTAGTCAATACGAAGTTATTTCTGCAGTGTATTCCTAGATCAGTCTTCTAAAGTCATACAATAGCTTTGTTTGAGGAAAAGACAGAAATTGATGTTGCTGTTTACTGATAATCCTGATTTAAACAACTTTACAGCTAAAACAATACATGAGTTTTAGCAGAATAATCAAGGTAAGTGCTTTGATAAAATTATAAGCTTCACATTCCTTCCTTTAAATCCTCCAAAAATTGGCCCCATTCACTTCCATTTTAAGTGCCTCACTGTAACTTTGAGTTTTGCTAGGACAAATCTAAAAAAAAAAAAAAGAAATTGAACTGTATTGAACCTGTAATATTCCTTGAATGGTGTCTTTTTTGGAGCTTGACTGATTTGGTCACTATGAACTGCTGTTATACAGGGTTTAAAAAGACATGGGAGTTAGCAATATTTGACAGAATTTTAATTTTTGGGTGAACTATTCCACAGTTCCTCTACAAAATCTCCCATTTTGTGAGACAAAACAAAGAGATCCCATTGACTCAGGGAATGTGGGAGCTTATATGCATGCTCCATGGATCCTTCCAGACTGAGGTAATAATGTCAGGAATTAATTAATTCAGTGTGAGTGTGGATGAAGGGCCCTTTGGAGAGGGCTGGTAGAGTTCCTAAGGCCAGTGGAGAGCAAGCGGACTCTTCTCAAGGTCTGGCTAAAGAATATTATGCTATTATTTTCCAATGAAAACACAAAGTCCACTTCCAGAGAGGTCAAATTAGAGCAACAAAGATGCTTAATAGACATTGCCCGTTTTTCTTTTCACCCATATGTTAAACCAGCAGGCATTCAGCCATACGACAACACGGTCACAATGGAAATAAACTGATGCGAGACTGAAAACAAGACAATTGCTTGTGAGCTATGGAACAACGTGTTGAATGAGAATTCTGGTATCAAACTGACCTTTAGAGATTTTAATGGTTTCATCATTGCTAAATATTTTAACATTGTTTCGCAATCTACAATTACTTGTTGGATTCATACCTATTCCCAAGGATGAAGAAACAAACAAACGAGGAATATTTCATTCTGTTTAAGCAGTCTTGTAGGTACATGTACGAAACTATGAGTGCTGTGCCTTATCATTACAGCTTGAGGGGAGATAATGAAACAGAGGGAAGATCCTGTACACAGCCAGATAGTTCCTTTGAGGCTTCTCGTTCTCCATTTGTCGATGCCACATGGTGTGTTCTAATCCGTGCCCTGGAAATGGCAGTTGCCTGTCAATGTGCAGAATATGATTCTGGTCCAACTCTCGCAGTCAAATCCAGCCTTGCTTTAGCTTTAAAGGAATAGTTCACCCAAAAATGAAAATTATGTCAATATTTACTCGCCCTGCTTGTCGTTACAAACCCAAATGACTATTTCTTCCATGGAACAAAAAAGCGAAATTTGGGGGAATATCCTGGCCACTCTTTTCCATGTAATGAAAGTAAATGAGGACTGGGGTTGTCAAGCTCCAAAATGACAATAAAAGCACCATATAAATATCATAAAATTGATATATATGACTTTTGCATTATATTTCAAGTCTCCTAAAGTCAATGCAATAGCTTTATGTTAGGAACAGATATAAATTTAAGCCGTTATTGACTGATAATCTTCCCTTCAGCGAGCTGTTTAAAGTTTGAGAACCGGATCTAAATCATGAACAGATTTTTCAGACTGGTTTTGTGAACTAGATCAACTGATTTATTGAAAATATCCAACTCACAGGAAAGACTTATTCATGATTTGGACATTGTAACTTCTCATGAACTCATGAATTAATAAAAAAGAGCTAGGGCAGATATCAAGATTTTCAGTGAATAACAACTTAAAAAAATATAACTATTGCATGGCTTCAGAAGATTTGGAATATAGCACTTAAATTTTATAGATCACTGTTATGATACTTTCAAGGTGGTTTGTTGTCATTTTGGAGCTTGACAGTCCCAATTTAACTTCACTTTCATTATAAGAAAAAGACGGGTGAGAATAGTGCCGTGTAAAAATACAGATTCTCCGATTAATCATCTTCTTTGGAATGATCCCAATATAGCGATTTTTAAAATCCCAAGATCAGTCTTTCACTTATTTTTGGTTGTATTAGATTATTATTTTTGTATTGAATTGCATAGTTTGGCCCATTGTTAATTTTTAAAGGGGTCATGATATACTCTTTTTTTATAATGTTATTATGTTCCCTGAGGTCCATTTAGAATATTAGTAAATCTTTTTTGCACAAAACAGTCATAATGTATTAATATATAATAATTTAATGACTGAAAACTAGTGGGCTGTGCCAAATGTGCAATGGTGAAAAATAGGCTTCGCATATGCAGATGTATTTGGTCCTTGTGATGTCACAAGTTCCACAAATTTCAAACGAGACGTTTTTGCAGCTTGGTTTAAATAAATGCTCTTTTTCTATTAACCCTCATGTTGTGTTCCGGTCATTTTGACACGAAGATTTTCTTTTGCCTGAAAATACTAGTTAATGTTATCCTATTGGACTAAATCTTACAGACTTTACTCACACAGGGCATCACAACTTCCCCCCAAAAATTTGATAATTATTTTAAATTTTATTATTATTATTATTATTATTATTATTATTATTATTATTGTTATTATTATTTCACCTTGTTACACTTTTGGTGTTCCAGGTCAAAAATGACCGGCCTATAAAAATTGCTTATAAATCTTTCATTATGCTATATTATCACCAAATATTGGATTAGATCTTTTTGCCAACTTGTTTTCTTTCAATTAGCACAGGTTTTGTATTTCTTTTTGGAACTTATTTATCGTAGGCCTCACTGACTTGAGCTTATGCACCTCCATCTTAAACCTCCGAGTTAAAAAAAGCATTATTTGTGGATAAGTTTGGCAATATTAAATAAAATATGATAAATAATCAATATATAATAAAACATGCTGCACTATTTATCACACTAATGTGCTTTAATGTTTAACCAGAAAGTTTGTTTTGAAATGCTTTTATTTTGTACAAAATGGCACAAAGTTACACTTGCTGTGTTCCTGGTCAAAAATGACCGGCCATTGAAAATGAATGAGGTAGATCAAAAATAAGAGAAAAATTTAGTGTTCAGGAGCATGTTCATCATGTTCATATTCACATATGTGCATGTGTGCTTGCAAACATAAAGGCTTCGGACCTGTGTACATGCACATACACACACACATGTGCTCTAACACACAAACACACACACACACACACACACACGCACACACAAGCACACACATGCTTACGTATACACACAAGCTCTTTTGAGTATTACATGCTTTCCTACCCTGAACTGCATCCAACATCCATTCATCCATCCAACATTACCACACACACACACAAACACACACACACATACACACACACACACACACACACACATATGCACACTAACACACACACACACGCTCACGTACACACACAAACTCTGAGTATTACATACTTTCTTACATGTTGGTGTTCACATATGTGCATGTGTGCTAGCAAACATATATGCCTTGGATCTGTGCACGCACACATACACACACATGAACACACACATACGTACATGCACAAACTCTTTTGAGTATTACATGCTTTCTTTTTCACAGAGAGGAACTTTATCCTACCCCGAACTGCATCCAACATCCATTCATCCATCCAACATTACCACACACACACCAAAACTCTTTTTGCCCCTCTCCAATAGAATCAATATAACTGTGGTGTTCCCTGTCAAAGATGACTGGTCATTAAAAATGAATGGGGAAGATCACAAAAAACAGGACCTTATTTTGAAATGCTTTTTATTTTATTATTATTCTTTTATTGTCTGAAAAGGGGCACAAAGTAACACTTGTGGTGTTCCCTGTCAAATCTGACCACTGTGACAAAGAAAACTGGCCTAAGCCTATTTACACATTAACACTGTCATATAAAGAACAATTCATGGAACAAAAATACCAACACTCAGGGTCGGACTGGCCATAGGGAACACTGGATGTTTTCCCGGTGGGCCGCTGGGTAATTTGGGCCAGCCCGTTGCTGCGCAAGTACCGGCCCATCCTACAGGCGATATAGGCAGCCACCCTGTAGTGATGGGTCATTCATTTTGAACAAATCTTTTATGTGATTCGTTCATTTTGTGTTGCCCGCGCATGTGCATTGCGCACCCTCCATTCGTATGTTACGTGAAAACCGCATAGGCACTGTACAGGAAACAGAAATGATTAGTTCACCTTTCAACTCTATTGGTCCGAGTCGTTCATTCTTTTGTCACGTGACAGCCGTATACGCAATCCATTGCTCACACAGGAAACAGAAATGATTAGTTCACCTCTCAAGTTTTCTTGTCCAAGTCGTTCATTCTTTTGTTATGTGACAGCCGTATACCCTATATGTGTTATGGTGTGGTGTGTTACGGGCCAGGTTTGGTAGGCCGCTCTGAGCCAGAAAGTCCAGGGCCACTTTTAGTCCCAGTCCACCCCTGCCAACACTGTTCATATTTCTGTTATATTTTCTAATCTACAACAAACCAAATCAACGAACACCTGGTGGTTTTGTGTCCTCTTGCACATGGCTGATAATAGCTTTTTGCATGTGCCTTGCAAATGTCTGCTCTGCATTTGAAACACACAATGCTTAGTGAAAGAAAGATCATCAAAGAAAGATTCTACTGGAGAGGGGTCACTGTGGGGCAAAGACAGTTCTGGTGTGTGTGCGTGTGTGTGTGCGTGTGTGGAAATGTTGGATGGATGAATGGATGTTGGATGCAGTTCAGGTTAGGATAAAGTTTATCTCTGTGAAAATGAAAGTATGTAATACTCAAAAGAGTTTGTGTGTGTACGTGGGCGTGTGTGTTTGTGCGCATGTGTTTGTAAATGTGCACATGCACTGGTCCGAGGCCTTTATGTTTGCAAGAACACATGCACATATGTGAACATGAACATAATGAACATGCTCCTGAACACTCATTTTTGATCGCCCCCAATCATTTTCAATGGCCAGTCATTTTTGTCAGGGAACACCACAAGTGTGACTTTGTGCCATTTTGTACAAAATAAAAGCATTTCTAAACAAACATCCTCATTAATCATTAAAGCACACAAGTGTGATAAATAGTACAGAATATTTTCATATTTTATATAATATTGCCAAAATAATCTACAAATAATGCTGTTTCTTTTTCTTTTTTTCTTTTTTTTTTTTTTTTACTCAAAAACAGAGGTGCATAAACTCAGGTCAATGAGGCCTACAATCAATAAGCTCCAAAAAGAAATACAAAACCTGTGTTAATTGAAAGAAAACAAGTTGACAAAAATATCTAATCCAATATTTGGTGATAATATAGCATAACGAGAGATTTATAAACAATTTTTAATAGTCCGGTCATTTTTGACCGGGAACACCAAATTAGGTTAACAATTTCAACACAGCACAAGGGTTAAGGAGGAAGTTTTCCATTTTGAAACTTACAGTATGTTTTTATAATACAATGACCTCTTATATGTCAAAAGATGAAGGAAAATTTGATTCCTCTTGTCATGACCCCTTCCCAAAGCACGTAAGCAAAAAAAAAAAAAAAGACATTATAACTGAAATATATCCTATTGAATCTAAATTAAATCAAATCAGAACAAAATCGGAATCAAATCAAATTGAGAGCTGGTGTATCATTATTGAATTGAATTGGGAAATCTGTATCGATACCCCTAACCCTAGGTGAGAATATTCACCTAAGAACCTAACCTTTTCTGTTCCATATATGAAAGAAAGTCATGTGGGATTGGAACAACACAGGAGTGAGTAAATGATGTCTGATTTATTTCTGGGTGAAATATTCCTTTAACTCCTCTAATACACATTTCTAAATTCACTCAGACAGCCAAAATCCAAACGAGTAGCCTTGATAGTCTCTAACGCAAATCAAATTGGCTCTCGCAAGTTTGTCACAGAATGTAAAAACTTTACAAATGGCAATATTCCATTTTAGAGTTTTATTTAAAACAGGAATTATGAAAGCATGCTGGCCGATATTGAGACTTGTGACAGGGCACAGGTGGAGGTCAGGAACAAAATGGGCATCTGTGTGTGCTGTGATGAGAGGTGTTGCTGGCTTCAGTAGACACTGTGGGAAATCGAATTAGGGGTGTCACCCTCAAACATCTGTCCACTCCATATGGATGGAGTGTGCTCATGCCATTGGGAATCTTAACTGAAATCTTTGGAGGCATCTGGAATGAGACATTACTAATTATTGCATGTGTGTGCATGAATGAATGTGTATTTAGAGGCTGTGCCTGTGTGCACATGAAAATAAATCAATCGACCAACCATCCATCCATCCATCCAGCCAGCCAGCCAGCCAGCAATTCATTTGCACAGCAAAATGAATAACAGGTCTCATAATATCAAAAGTGTGGTTTAAATATGTCAGTGCTAGAAGGGGCTTCTTGGCCAGATCCTGCTTTGAGAGCTGAAAGTGGGTTATCTGGCTTTAGGACTGAAGCTGGATAATGATGAGGAAAAGAACTGAGAGGAAACAAGAGCAGCTTGTATGTAGAAACCACAAGAGGCAATGGGATGGGGATGCAGGGAGACTGACAGTGGGAAGATGGAGAGAGAGAGAGAGGTGGAGTAGGGAGCTCAGGGGCAGCCTGGGAGCCTGTCTTTAATTGGCAGGGTAGTGTGAGCCTGGATGACCACCAAACAGGACTGGCACTAATGTCCAAAGGGCAAAGACGGACCCTGGCACCACATGGCACCACCCTAACCAGCCTTCCAATCCTGCATACAGCTCCTTTTCCCTATGTTTCTGCCTTACCACAATCCCACAGGCACTTCCATCTGCCTTTCAACCACACGCCCTCATTACAGAGAAAGAGAGAGAGAGAGAGAGAGAGAGAGAATCAAGGAAATAAAGAAGGCATATTTTGAGTTTGACTTTCAAAAATGTTCCTGCATTTCTTTACAGCAAAACAAATATTTGTCAAAAGCAATGTTACTAAACATTTGACTTGAATACCCAGCATTTTTTGCTTAATAAACAGAACTTGGTTACAGGGTTGCATGCATTATGTGCTACACAATTAAATATTATGTTATTGATAATACATACATACATACATACATACATACATACATACATATAAATAAATAAAAAATTGTGGAAGAGGCCAAAATCACCATTTAAAAACTATTTCCTCTTTGAATGAAACGTATTTTTTCTTGCCAATTTTTATGCTTTTTTTTTTTTTTTTTTTTTTTTTTTTTTAAGGCATAAACCTCAATAAATTTATAGATTTCTTTGCTAACAAGACTTAATATCTTAACATTTTACAATTTGGGTCTATTTGTTAACATTAGTAAATGCATTAGGTATCATAAAATAACAATACATAATATTTAATTACAGCATTTATTAATCTTGGTTAATGTTAATTAATAAAAATACTCTTGTTCATTGTTTGTTCATGTTAGTTCCTAATACATTAATCTAATGTTAACACAACTTTTAATTTTGAAAAATGTATGTGCATATGTTGGAATTAACATTAACAAAGATTAATAAATGTTTTACAACCAAAGTAAATGCATCTTATTTTAATGATGTTTAGATATTTTTACAGGAAAACTGTAAAAAAAAAAATAAAATAAAATAAAAATGTCCATGCTGCACTAAAAGGGGACAAAGGTCATAGGTAAGCAGTAGTGTGTCAGTGACCTCTGACAGGATGCAGAGCGGGTGGCCGTCTCCTCGCACAATTAAATGGTAAAAAGACAGAGCATCTGACCACAGCGGACATTTTGTTTATGTTAAGAGCAACACTTGTTTAAGCAAGTTTTGACTAGACAAGAGTAACAGCGCTTGGAATAATGAAGTGACGACTCACATTCACTTTCTCATACACACAGTTTGCTCAACTCTAAAAATTTAATGACCCTATTACAAAGAAACCGTCACGCAACTAATGTACATTCTACCACAAAGACATTCCTGAGGGACAAACATCAACATATTCAGGAAGAGTTTATTTTATTGTGGCATACAGACCAAACAGAACAGCTAAGAGTGTTTGGAGGGGACAGAAATTAACTTGCGCAGGAAAAGTGCTTTGGGCTTATTTTAATGGTGATGACTATGACTAGTATCTACAAGAGCAGTCTTTCTCAACTGGTGGGTCATGACTCTATAATGGGTCACAGTTCTGTTTAAGACAGCAGGGAAAGAGCAAGGGTTCTCCCTCCATTGAACATTATTCGGCAGCCACCCAGACGAAAACTTCAAATTTAATTGTCATCTCACAGTCGGTGCTTTATACATGCAAAATATGCTTCTCATCAGATTTTGGTAGTGCGATTGAAGCATGGTTTAAGTGCAAGTATTGCCTGAGCCATCAAAGAACCACTCACGGCAATGATCTGCTCTGCTCTATTGTATCTATTTTTTATCTGGAGCATGCGTCAACCTGCTTTCCCCGATATTGCGGCGCAGACAACAAACCTAATGCAACCTATATTATTATTATTTTGTATTTTTTTGTATTTTTTTTTATGTATGTATTTTTATGGCTTTTAATAAACAGACAACACATATAACACAAACCGTTGGTGGACACAAGCAATTACAATTCCATTACATTGACAATGGAACAGCAACCTCAAAGAAATAACAGAAAGAAGAAAATAAAATAAATACAAGGGTATTGCTAACTTGAGTGACATATAAATATAGTATGTAGCCTGCCCAAATTTAAAAGAAAAGTGAGACATGAAAAATTGCACAAATTGTGCCCATCAAGCACAAGCTAACCCATGAGGTTCAAAAAAGGCTCCCAGATCTTAAGGAATGTATCCTCTTTTAGAAATTATAAAAGGTATCTTTTCAAGATGTAAAACGTTACCCAATTCTCTGTGAACATTTCAAATGTGGGTACTACCTCAGACTTCCAATGCTGCAATATCAATTTCCTGCCTAATGTTGTGCATAGCAAAACCGCTTATGCCTCAAATCTGTTATATGAGCTTTCTGGGTTTACAACCCCAAACAGAGCTGTAAGAGGGTCTACTGCAACCTCCCTGTTGAATGCTTTCAACATAAACCCACATATAAGGCCCCAGAATGATAGCACTTTTTGACACAAGAAAAACTGATGAGACAGTGACCTCTTCTCAACAAGGCATTTGCTGCACAGCAATGATATGTCATTTATCTGGAGAAAGGTGTAGCATGTGAACCACTTTAAACTGAATCAAATTGTGCCTTGCGTTGATTGTGCTACGATGGATATTGTCCAAACAGGCTTCCCATATCTTCTCCGAGATTTCCATCCCCAGTTCCTCTACCCAAGCCATCCTAATGGAGTCAGGTGATGTAGCTTCCAAATCTTGTAAAAGGCCACAGGAAATAGACACCACACCATTTGTGTATGGCTTCAGAGCAGTTAGATATTCCAGAGGTGTTGTCTGCAGTGTTGAAACATATTGCAGAAAGTGAGTTCTTAGATAATTCCTCACTTGTAAGAAGTGAAAAATTGAGAAGCTGACAGACCGAAACACTGCTGAAGCTGCTGAAAATGTAAAAGCCCATCTTTATTATATAAGTCTCTCATTTTGCGAATACCCTTTTCCTTCCAACTTGAAAAAAACTGTGTCCTGTGTTGCCAGAGGGAAGCCATGATTACCGCATATAGGACTATCGAGGGAAACATTTGAACATTTGTAAACTGATACAGTTTGTTTCCAGATCCTCAGGGTGTTATGAATAATGGGGTTAAATGTATACAGAGATTTAGTTTAACTGGGCTATACATCAGAGCTGGTAAAGAGGAGCTTCGGCAGGAAAGGTGCTCTATTTGTAGCCAGGCTGTCATGTCCTCCAGACAAACGTCAGAATATTCAGGTGAGTGGCTAAACAGTATGATTTAAATTGAGGAAGACCAAATCCACCCTCCTTTTTGTTTTTACATAGATGTTTTATGGAGATCCTGGGTTGTTTGCCATAGTATTCAAAGCTTCAAAATAGGCATTAGGGATGAGGATAGGAATGGCCTGAAAAATATATAGAAACCTGGGCAGCATTTTAAAGGCATTAATACGTCCTACAGAGAGATGGAGAGGTTTTCCAATAATCAATATTCCATTTAAGTTGTTGCATTTTTAAGACCGAATTAGTCTGTAGTAGCCTTTTCAACTTTTTTGTAACTATGATGCCTAAGCAAGTGAATTTATCTACGACCAAGCTAAAGAATGTGGAGTTCAGGTAAGTGAGGTCAGCCTGCTGTGATAAGGGCATTAATTAGCTCTTTCCCCAATTTATTTTATATCCCTAAAATGAGCAAAAGGTGTTTATCATGCTCATCAGTGGAGGGATAGAGAGTTGAGGGTGAGATAGAAACAGAACCATATTGTCTGCGTATGCAGATCATTTATGTGGCAACCCTCGGTGAACAATGGGGTGTATATCAGGAGAGGAGCGTACGTAAAATGCAAGTGGCTCTAAAGCAAGAGCAAAGATAAAAGGTGATAGTGGGTCCCCTTGTCTCATCCCCCTACAAAGACTGAAAGGTTGAGATACATACAAATTTGTTATGACAGCTGTTACAGGTTCCTTGTAAATAATTTTTATTTATTACCATTTTACCATTATAGAAATTCAGTATTCACAGTCAGCCATGATTATTTTAATCATGAAATCATGAAAATTACTTTAAACTGAAAGTGTCAAATAACAGGACAGTTACTGAGATTAAGCAAGTAGTATGCAGCTGGTCATGTGATTCTAACATGGCAGCCCCCATGAGGGGATCCTCTCCATGTAGA
The DNA here is from genome assembly GCF_019703515.2 of Myxocyprinus asiaticus. Taxonomy (NCBI): domain Eukaryota; kingdom Metazoa; phylum Chordata; class Actinopteri; order Cypriniformes; family Catostomidae; genus Myxocyprinus; species Myxocyprinus asiaticus. The sequence goes on from NC_059375.1 coordinate 36,237,660, forward strand.
ATAAATTGCTTTTATAAGGTTACTGATATGACTAGAGTCTTCATCTCAAGTGAGTCGTCATGATTATATATATATATTTTTTTTTTTTTTTTTTTTTCAAAATTACTATTAATTTCTTTAGGAGTAAAACTTTTTTTAAAGTAATGAGGTAAAAATTACTGAGTGCACCTTTACGTTTCTAAATGTATTTAGGTTAGGCTACTATTTGGTTCCAGAATGGAACAAAGTGTTAATGACTCCTTTTGCATGCACACTATTGTCCAAAAATAATCTAAAAACAATGGAATATAATTAAAAAAAAAAACCAAAAAAAAAAACCAAAAACATAATTTATAATTGCCACCTGTCTCCGACTTGCAATAGCAATTAGCAAATTATGATTCGTCAGCGCTAAAGCTTGAAACTTTCTCTAAGCTAGTATGTGAATGCAGATGCTTTTAGCTATTCAAGCTTGATATCACGTGTTGTTGCATTACAAAATGTTTCAGACAACGCAAGTATGCTTGCATTCTCGACTTTGCAACAAGGGCCGCTATAGCGAACATTAGTGTAAACTGTCCACTTCTTTGATAAGATTTTACAACTACTGTCATGGCGGAACAACAGTTTGAGGAATAGAAAGAGAATATTGCTGAGCAAGTAAATTAACATCAATATATTAATAGCACCTTACCTGAATAATAACACATCCAGTAATTATATCGCCCCCTTGAGCACTGTGGTTTGTTACAGCCACAGTAATGCACGGTATGTATGTTCAACTGGGCCGTGCATTGACAATGAGTTGGCAAAGTGCTCTGGTCTGCGTTGGCATAATTTGAGTAAAGTATGTTTCTGGCCTACCGTTTGCACGTTATTTCCTTTTCCAGTCACAAATTGATTGCGAAGTTAGTTTAGATGTCTGACTGCATGAGACATCTTTTGTCGTGCTTAAAAAGGAAACTCGTTGTTGCGTACAATAGCTAATGAAAAGCTTGAGAAGTTTCAGTCAATGAAAGTGAGGCGCTTGTTTGTTGAAAGGAAATGATGCATTCTTTACACAATACAAGTTATTAAATGCATGAACAAAAATGGCATGTGTTGCTGACTTCCTCTGTATGTAAGGCAGCTGAATTGTGCTGTTTCAAGACTGAAGGGCTCTTGATTGTGTACCAGTCATATCGCCTGGAATTTGTGAAGTTTCTCTCTCCATTTGATACAGATACTGTATGGCAGAAGAGATTTCTAAGTTGCTCTTATTTCTAGCTAAACAAAAGCCTTTACATTTTAATTGCTGTGAAATGATTGACTGTTGCATATTAATCTCTTCTTCTCATTAAACTCCTGTTTTTCTCTGTCTCTCCCTTTCTTACTCTCTATCAGAGTGACAGAGAGCAAAGCCTTGTGGGATTTCTAAATACACACTTCTAAAGGAGGCTGAGTGTGTGTGTGTGTGTGTGTGTGTGTGTGTGTGTGTGTGTGTGTGTGTGTGTGTGTCAAAAATTATCTTGGATGCTGGGAGTTGTTGCCTGGTGTCGCTTACAAAGAGCTCTCTCATTAGAGTGGCACTGTCTCACATAATACGAATTATCTTCCAGCTTTTGAAAAACCCACGTTTCAATTACCACAAAGGGAGTGAGGGTTAACAGCTCGATCAGATCTGCATTCATAACACTGACGTCAATCTGGGCTGTTAAACTCTTAAAAACAGGCGGGTTCCAAAAAGGGTTTTACAGCTTGATGCTGTATTAGACGACGAAGTGCACAATGGTCAAAAATGTCTTTTTAGAACATGTTTACACAGAAAATAAAAATACAAAAAAGAGCAGATGAATGTTAACTTGTGTTTGGTATGAACAGCCCCTTAAAATGTTGAGCAAACATAATAGGCATTTTCATTGCCCCAACACCAGAAATTTGGTGTTTATTGGGGCCGTGTGACTATTAAAAGTGTTAAGGGTGTAGAAGTTTTGAATCATGCATTTGGTAAATATTCCAGATTCCTCAGCGCACCTTTCCATTCCATTCACAAAAAGAAATGTCCATTAAAGCAAACACATTTACACTCTTGCTCTGTCACCCTCTCAAAATTTCACCCCATCACTTTTTTTCCACTCAGGCAGTCGTTGTAACCTTGGTTGTTTTGTTAGTTTCTGGAAATGTTCTGCATGCTCATGTGTCACACAACTCTCAGCGATCAAGGTTACAGTTCTGGAAGATGAGCAGACATAAACAGAAACAATCACAACAAGCACTTCAGATTGCAACAAAACCTCGCTGCGTGTTCCGAGCATACCAGAAACACTAAATACACCCCCATACAATCAGAAATTGGAAGTGCTTTCAGAGCACTCATAAGTGTCTCATCATGTCTCATCATGTCTTTTTGTCCATCTTGTCCATCTCGAACGCTGTGTACGTGCAACATATCAGAGTAACCTTTGGGCCACCAAATAAAAGCACAATAAGGCTCAGTACCATAACAGGGCAGAAAGTTTGCACATTATTTTCCTTCAGGCTGGGAGAGACAGAGAAAGCATGATTATGGATGTAAGAGCATGTAGGGACAGAAGAGAATGAATGTTAGGCCCTCAAGACAAACAAAGTGAAACCAAGAGAGAGAGATAAATGATTAAATCAAAGACCATGGCCCATAAACCATTCTCTCAGAGAGGACCGGACAATCGTAATGCACACCAAACACTAATATCATCGTGATGATAAGAACAGAAAGGACAGAAATGGAAGGAGAAATAAACGAGCGCAGGAGTCGCTCTGCTTGGGCATTAGAATGGCAGACTGCATTCATTACTGCGATTCCATCTCTATATAGTCAAGGCATATTTTCTCATGGCCTGTCGCAGGCCCTGCCAGGGCTAGAACAGCCATGCAAGGTTTGCTTCTTATGGCCCTAAGGCAGACTAATGGGAAAAGAACCCTCATGCTCTCAAACACACACTTAAGTGTGTAAGCTGAGTAGAATGCAGAATCTAAACAAAGAGATCTGAACTAAAGCAGTCTGGGCTGCTAGTTTGTGCTGCTGGGTGTGTTCTTGTGTTCAAAAATGCAAGATGGAGTGGAATGGAATGGAACAGAACACAGAACACAGTAGTTTCTATTTCCTAACGTCATAGTTTTCCAAAGTATGTGGTACTATAGAGCGTTTTCGAAAGTTTCGAAATGCTCAAGACTTTTTTGGCTTTCAAAAATGCCATTCCAGTGTGGATGAGAGGCATAAAATGAGCAAAACAAATGCATTTTCAACAAAAAATGTATAAGTGTGGACGTGGCCTCAGCACGCTCAAAATGTGTGTCCTGCCCCCAACTTCTTCTGATTGGTTAATTTGTCCTGGTCTTTTTGTGCATAATTCTGCATTGCACATTATTTCTAATAATACATATTTTTTTCTAATGATGTTTTATCAAAATGTAACAACTTGCTCTGCATCTGAAATGACTTTTCTTATTGGCTGACATCAAAAATCACTTTTTGAACATTCGCCCCAACCCACTGCCTCCATTCTGGTGTGTAACACCCACTTTTTATGATCCAGTCAAATCCTGATTCAAGTCCCGCATCAACATATTTTATTGTTTAACATCCTGTTTCGTTCAGAAATTTGTGAGATTGCAGAAGTAAAATGGGTTGCAAATGCACTGTGCTGTGTGACAAAAGATCAGCTATTTTAAATGTAAAAATTTCTGAAATTATGTCTTAAAACAACCTGATCACACAGCAATCAATCATTTTGGCATAAATTCAAATGTGTTTACCTTTCCCTCTAGCGCTACTGATTGTGTCAGTACTGATTGCATTGCGTGAGCAGCCTCAGAAACATGGGTTCTAGTACCATGGAAACCAGGAAGTAATCGAGTTCACATTATCAAAGATGAGTGCAATTCAGAGGTGGCATTGTCCCTCTAAGATTGCATTTGTACTCCACTGACGGTTAGGTTTAAGGCTGGGTATGGGTAAGTGTGGTTAATAAAATATGCAGTACTGTCAACTGTATTAAATCATTTATTAGAAATGCAACTTGCTTTTGGCACCACTCTGTGGACATTTTATCCAGAAACAAGCTCAAACATGCCCGTTCTTTATACAACACTTCAACAATGCTTCGGCCACTGAAGCCACTGGAGGCACTGCCTTGAATGTCCGTAAGCACAGACCCATTTCAGCCATTTTCACCTACTTTCGCCAAATTTACAATGTGATTAGTCTGCTTAAAAACTTTAACATTTACAGCACCAGGTGCTTAAAAATATTGGGACACGATGCAGCAGCCATGTTTATGTAGACCAGCTATTACATAACACCAGAGGTGGAAGGCGAGTATACATCCTGTGTGTACATCCACTTAATCTCCCCTTCCCGGTACAATCAGACTTTACATTAAAGCCTTTCAAATATTTTTCAGAGTACTTTTTGATTGTATTGATCTCTGTTCATTTCCTCTCTCCTTACCCCACTATCTCTCTCTATCTCTCTGTCCATAATGAGACACAGTAACACTCTAACACTAAATATCAGTGTGAACACTGCAGCTCTATCAGTGACAGCCCATTGCCCACTCACATTGTCCTTTAAAAACATAAACCATCTGATCAAACATATGGAGGCATGAATTCTGTACAATCAGCATGCACATAGTTTTCCACAATTAAAAGATTCCAAAATGAACTCATTACACAAATTCAGGCAACACTGTGTCCTTCATAACATTTTCTAAAGAGCTGTGGAAAAAACCTCTCAAGATCATCAATTGTATTACTTTTAAGGGCAAAATATACTACATGGGTGTATGATATTATGTAAGTGATAATGTACAGTACAGGTCAGTAAGCATTGTAAGCTTAAGTTGATTGTAGAGGCCATTGGCACCAATGGTTTCTACAATCTACTTAGGCTTACAATGCTTTTGGGAAATGCAGCCCAGGTCATTATTGTAAAAATAAGACAGTGAGAATAACATTATTTTATCAAGTGAGAAGAAAGAGACCATGGACTAATACAAGAGACATGAAACTAGCACAGCTATGTAGGAAATATGTAGCCTGGGACAATGGTCAATAATATTGTTATATAAATGAATCAATGACCAATCAGCATCAAGGATTCCAGAGAGCCATGTAATAAGATGTAATATCACTCCTCACCTCCTCATTACTTATCTAATCCTCATTATAACATTCAGCACATTTCAAACCAAATTGCCCTGACATTCCCAGGTTCAATTCAAATGGATTTTTATTTCATGACGAGCCTTGTCCCAGTCAGAATTCTCATTGGGTTAATTTGGTAGCTCGGGTGAGCTGACCAGACCCTGGTGTGAATATTCCCACAGTCTCTGTTTTCACAGCCACCAAAATAGAAGAATGAGAAGGTTAAATATCCAGAGGGAACATGGCATCTGACCCCTAACCTCTCACCTCTGAGACTTGGTCACCTCTCAGATGATGGACAATGTCTAAAAAGTTCCAACAGTCCTTTCAAGCTATTTAAAATCACAAAATGCCTTGGATTAATGAATGGTGGGTATTCCACATGGTCCTAAATGCAGCAAGTGTTTACTAAAATGTTCCAAAAAGGCATCCGATTGCATATGGAGAGGTACTGAAGGTACAAAAGTCTCAGAATACTTGTGAACATTTGGGTATAATTATTAAAACGATTATTGAAAACATATACAGTATATATATATATATATATATATATATATATATATATATATATATATATATATATATATATATATGACTGAATTTTCATTTTTGGGTGAACTAATCCTTTAATAAACTTCAATACACTATGCATTTTCAGGTCTGAATTAGATTTTGATTCCCAGATTTTCATTGTGGTCTGGTCTCAGACTTTTGGATCCCACTGTATTTAAGCATTTTAAGTTGTCAGGCAAAGAAAGTTTTATGTAATGTTACACCACTCCTTGTCTCTCTCCACTGGCTACCGGTTGATGCACGTATCAAGTTCAAGGCTCTTATGCTGGTGTACAAAACAGTCACTGGGTCTGCTCCAGCATACCTAAAATCATTTATGCAGAGCTACGCGCCCACTAGAAGCCTGCGGTCGGCTAAGGAACGTTGCCTTGTTGTACCAACACAAAGAGGCACCAAGACACTTTCCCGGACTTTCAGCTTCATCGTACCACGTTGGTGGAACGACCTTCCCAACTCCATCCGTGAAGCTGACTCACTCTCTGTCTTCAAAAAACAACTAGAAACACATCTTTTCCATGAGCACTTAACCAGTCATTAAAAAAAACAAAAAAACAAATTCTGTTGCACTTTATTCTGTTTTGAATACTATTATGATGCTAGTGATACTTTGTAATATGGCACTTTTCATACCACTGTCTCCTAAGATGATTCGCTTATGTTTTCCTCTCTTGTAAGTCGCTTTGGATAAAAGCATCTGCCAAATGAATAAATGTAAATGTAAAATGTAAATGTAACGTCACCCAAAATGTATGGATACTTGCAGCAGCATAAAATTTAAGGTGACATTTAAAATGATTCATTTTTAGATGTAATTGTTGCACGCAATGAAGACCTGCTCAAAAAATGGCCCAGTAAAAATGGGGTATCCTCATCATGCAGAAAAGGGAAGGGTCCATGCAGACACAGAGCGGGTCGGCCTATTGGAGGGTCACATTAGTGGCCATTGATCTCAATCTTGAGAATACCTTTTGCAAGTACTGTATATGCAGAACCAGATTTAGCAAAGGTGAAACTAGTAAATAGTAATAGCGTTCTATTTTTCTTCCGTTATAAGAAGTGATTTGTTCCTTACAGTGTTGTTGATTTAGTTGATTATCTGTCCATGTTGATTGAAGTTGTGGCTGTGATGAGATTATGTGCTGTTTGTATAATAAACTAGTGAGTGCATCAGAGTACATGAGAGAAGCGCTTAAATTATCGAAGTAATAAGGAAAGGATATACCATGGTATTCCATATGAAAAAAATGAATCAAATCAAATCAAATCAAATCACTTTTATTGTCACACAACCATATACACAAGTGCAATAGTGTGTGAAATTCTTGGGTGCAGTTCCGAGCAACATAGCAGTCGTGACAGTGATGAGACATATACCAATTTACAATAAACATCAGATTAACACAACACAATTTAAACATCTAATATACACATAATTACACACAACAATATACAAATAATAACATACACTGTACAGTATACAATACACACAATATAGATACACATTATTCAATAAAAAAGTATATATAGTATATATAGAATGTACAGTAGGTTGTATTGTACTGTATTGACATTCAGGCTGTCGGTTGATAGTAAGTTGTTAAGAGAGAATATAATATAATAATATATAATTTATGACAGTCCGGTGTGAGATATAAGAGTAAGAGTAATAAAGTGCAGTGCTGATGTATTTTGATTGTGGGAGACCAAGAGTTCAAAAGTCTGATTGCTTGGGGGAAGAAGCTATCATGGAGTCGGCTGGTGCGGGTCCTGATGCCGCGATACCACCTGCATAATGGTAGCAGTGAGAACAGCCCATGGCTCGGGTGGCTGGAGTCTCTGATGATCCTCCGAGCTTTTTTCACACACCGCCTGGTATATATGTCCTGGAGGGAGGGAAGCTTACCTCCGATGATGTGTCTGGCAGTTCGCACCACCCTTTGCAGTGCTTTGCGGTTGTGGGTGGTGCTATTGCCGTACCAGGCGGAGATACAGCCAGTCAGGATGCTCTCTACAGTGCAGGTGTAGAACCGTGTGAGGATGTGGCGGTTCATTCCAAACTTCCTCAGCCATCTCAGGAAGAAGAGGCACTGATGAGCCTTCTTCACAACGACTTCAGTGTGGATGGACCATGTGAGTTGCTGCTGACTTTCTCCACCGTTGCTCCATTGATGGTGATGGGACTGTGTTCTCTGTCTTTTCTTCTGAAGTCCACCACAAGCTCCTTTGTCTTACTGACGTTGAGGGAGAGGTTGTGCTCCTGACACCAGTGTGTCAGAGTGTGCACCTCCTCTCTGTAGGCTGTTTCATCATTGTCAGTGATCAGACCTATCACCGTCATGTCATCAGCAAACTTAATGATGGCATTGGAGCTGTGTGTTGCCACACAGTCATGTGTGTACAAGGAATACAAGAGTGGGCTGAGAACACAGCCCTGTGGGGCTCCAGTGTTGAGGGTCAGTGATGAGGAGATGTTGCTGTCTATTCTAACCACCTGGCGTCTGCTTGACAGGAAGTCCAGGATCCAGCTGCACAGCGAGCTGTTTAAGCCCAGAGCCCGGAGTTTCTCATCAAGCTTGAAGGGCACTATGGTGTTGAATGCTGAGCTGTAGTCTACCAACAGCATTCTCACATAAGTGTTCTTTTTTTCAAATGAAATGATCAAAACAAAAACAACTTTTCTTTACCTTTTAAAAAAACTATATTGGCTAAGCATCCTCAGGTAACGTACACCTGTGTCAACTGCTGGAAAGGCAAGTGACACCATCAAACAGTGCCAAATATAATCAGTTCTTTTCATGGCCATTAAAGGGCAACACTATTAATTTGGTTCCTACACCAAAGTGCACAGCATTCTGTACTGCCAGCAGTATTCTTTCCTCTTGGTTGTGAACCTGGATGTGGGCTAACAGCTGGAGACAATGATTATCGATTCTTCTTTCAGTGCAATTGATTAGTCCATTTTATTGGCTTTAAAAGGATTGTTCACCCAAAAATGTATATTTGGTCATCACTTACTCACCCATATGTTGTTCCAAACCCATTTGATTTTCTTTCTACCGAAGAACACCAAAGGAAAACATTAGCAAAATTTCTGAGATGCTCTAAACCATGGAAGAAAACATTCCACAGGTTTTTAAAAAACTTGAAGGTGAGTAATAATAACAGAAGACACTCCCTGATTTTCAATATTTCTTTTATCAGCATCAGGTTACCATATGGAAAAATCCTAAGGCCCTATGCCTGTATTCATAACCGAAAGTAAACCAGTTTTTTGAACAGAGCTTTTGAGTATTGGAGCTGCCGCCATAACATGCACCCAAGCGCTACTATCATTTTCCCCCTGCCTAACAAATGACCACTGGGCTGCACAACCCAAAAACTAATGAGTAAACACAGAAATGAGCTGCTTTCACAGTCCTCTAATGGTCAGAGCTGGCCTCGGGGCCCTGGATTTTGCTTGGTGATTTAACAGAGGCCCCAGTTTAATGCAGATCTTAATTAAGGTAACACTAAGGTCCCCAAGGGCCAACGGCAGCCATCACTGGTGCTATTAAGTCACGCTGTGGAGAATTTATGAGGCATCATGGGGCAAACAAAACAGACGCACTGAGACACAAACACACACACGCACGCACGTGTGCGCACGCACACACACACACACACACACACACACTGAAGAGGACAATATACAGTATATACATACAAATAAGAAGTTTGGCTACATTCAGTGTTAGGGATTTTCTAAGAAATGTGACTATTGACTTGTCCTGTTTATACAGCTTACAGGAGTGGATCAAATAGTGTAAGAAGCTAAATGAAGTCCCTTTCCTATTCTCACAATAATGCCTTCCATGGTGACTTCCATAAGACAGAAAAGACAATTGAGATGCAAGTACTTTATATGTACAGTAGAAAAGGAAAGAAGTTTGTTTTACGGTGAATGTGCAAGAGCAGCGTGTGCAGACTATTTATTTATTTAATTAAATCACAGCCCTTGCGGTTTGATAATCGCACTCAGAGCGCAATTTTTATTTGTATTGTTTTATTTTGTATTAATTGTTTAGTCCTAACATATCCCATGATGCACTTCTGGAAAAATATATACTGTATAGTGATACAGTATCTGCAACAGAATGGACTGTGTAATGTGTGTGTTCTCACCTCTGTCTTTTGGAACATGGACAGGGCACAGAAGAGGAAATAAGCATGAGGGGTGAGTAAAGGAAAGAGATAAAGATACGATTAGATAAAATGAGGGTGTTCTGTGATCTTTCCTGAGCTTTATCCTATTCCCCATCATGCAGAATGTTTGCTAATCTTCACAGCATGCTCGAGAAGCTCTTACACTGCCCGACAGCAGAGCAGTAATGGAAATCTATGCTCAAGCCCTAAGGATTGAATAAGAGGAAGGTAGGGATGTGAAAAGTAAATTTGCGTACAGTGTGAAGACAAGGACAAATTTAGTTAGTATGCTTGTGAGTTTTCATTTTTTTCCGAAAGGAATACACAGTGAATTTCAGTGAACAATTACCTAAATTTCCGTCTGTTCCTCACACAAATGCATGTATGCATGTATGCATGGCTTCAAAAGACTTGGAATGTGCGCACAAGTCACATGGGCAACTTTATGATATTTTAAATAGGAGGGGGGATGGGGGTGGTTGTCCTTTTTGGAGCTTGTACTGATTCAATCTCTTTGAACTGTCATTGTATGGCAAGATGTATGTAAAAGCTCATCAAAAATATCTACGTTTGCATTCCACAGAAAAATAAATAAATAACAGCACACAGGTTTGGAACAACATGAGGGTTAGTAAATAATTACAGAAACATTATTGTTTTACTATCTTTGTCATTACATTTGGTCCTCACAGATTACAAAACCTAATACACACAGACACACATCTAGAGCACTTCACAGCAGGTGTAGTTCCTATCTGACACAAGATTACCTCATTGCGTCCTTCAGCGTTGGGAGAACACTTATCTGTGCTCATCACAGACTCTTTCACAAGCCCTCAGAGCGGCACACACACACACACACACACACACACACACACACACTTTGGCTCATTCTTGTGGTTAATGAGTGTTAGCAGCAGTCTCTCTCTGCATTAGCAACCCTGTCACTACAGATTAGCACTTCCACAGAAAGCGTCTACTGCACATTGTGTTCACTTGTACAGAAGTTTTGATTGTTGTGTGGACACATGCATTGCTGACCAATATATTATCAGCTTTTTAACAATTTTCAATATATATCTTGGTATTTACATATTTATTTATGTATTTGCTCTGAAATGGCATAATAGGGTGGGTTTCCTTTTCAATCAGAGGAACCATAATTTCAACCAAACAGCCATTATAGCCAAGTAGATTTCAAATATTTATAAGAATTTAGTTTAAAATATTCAATACAATATAAATATACAAAATAACATATGCAATTGCAAGATATCATATTTATTGATGGAATACATGGATTTGTACCTTTTTAAAAAAGCTCAAATGTTACCAAAATGACACAAAACTAATGATAAATTAAATTAGTAAAATTAAAGCTAGGGTGTGCAATCTTTTCCAGAAATATTTTTTGTTATACTGGAGAAAGTCTCTTCACATCCTGATAGCAATCAATAATTTAAAATGTAAAAAAAAAAAAAAAATGTAAATGTGGTCTAAATAAATGTGGTCTAAATGTAAAAAAATAATAATAATAATAATAATTATATATATATATATATATATATATATATATATATATATATATATATATATATATAATTATTATTATTATTATGTATATCTTCTGTGGAAGGGACAGGACTAAAAAATGATTGACCAATCATTGCATTCAGTCCGAATGTAATGACAGGATGTCCTTCCTGTCTGTCAATCTATATTTGCATACCGCCACGCAACTTGTTCGCGCAGACAATCACACGTTATCAGCGCGGGTTCCTTGATGCTGTGCAGAGCGAGCGCGAGAATGGAAGGCGAACCGCTGCTACCTTATGTTCCTCCTGAACCACCAGTAAAAGGAAACAAGAAAAGAAAGACCATGTTAGAAACTTCTACAACAAAAAAAAAAACATCTGGATCTAGAACGTGCTAAAAGCAGAATTAACATTGCCGTTGCTTTTCCACGCTGGAGGCATCTGCGGGACTCAAAGGGTCTAAAAAATGACACCATGGTTGCTTTTTTTCTTTTGGACAGGTAATTACATGGTTTGATTTGTTTTTGATATATTTTGGTAATGTAATGAAGTATAGATAGAGAGAGGAGGCGTGGCTTTGGAGACAACTCTGAAGCGAGGGCGGGCTCTGTGCTTTCAAAGCTAGCTTGCTAACTGCTAGCCTCTCTGGATTACAAACCCTAACTTTGATATTTTCATAACTGTACCTATTTAGAAGGCCCCTTGTATTATTAACAGCATTGGCTGAGAGAGTTTCTTACATATGTAAGCTAAATGGACATTTTAAATGAAATATGCCCATATGAATCAAAATGGAATGGAATCAAATCAAGAGCATGTAAATTGGTTCGAATCAGGAAATCAATACCCAGCCCTATTTAATATATATTTACCTTACAGTATATTTTTACTATTACATTTTAATACTTAAAAAAGGCAAGCAGAGACTTCTGTGAACATTGTTGAGTGATGACTTAAACAAATAGTTGAATTTGAGTTTTGAAATGGAGTTTTATAAACTAGGTTTGGGAGGAGCAAGGTCATTTAATTCGACCAATCACATCACCAGAGTAAGTGTAAATAAACAGCCACTTACATCTACATGGCATCGAGTCTTCCGGCATTTGGCCCCACCCATTTCCCACTAATAGACCCAGGCAGTGACTCGGACCATCGGATAGGGGAACGCCTGCCCATAGAAATGTGAGGTCGATCCAAGGGCTGAAGAGGTGGCGACAGACCGGCGTGATGGCCACGCAATGTGTCCCGCAGTGCCATGCCCATCTCGGGACTCGAGTCTGGAGCCAGTGCTGAAGCGGTCTCATATGCATCAACCCGAGCGGAGTGGCCACCACTGAGGATGCCATATGCCCCAGGAGCCTCTGAAACAGTTTCAGTGGAACCGCTGTCTTCTGTCTGAATGCCTTCAAACAGGTCAGCACCGACTGTGCCCGCTCGATCGTGAGGCGCGCCGTCATCGAGACTGAGTCCAAATCCAAGCCGAGAAAAGAGATGCTCTGAACCGGGAGGAGCTTGCTCTTTTCCCAGTTGACCCGAAGCCCTAGTTGGCTGAGGTGCGAGAGCACCAGGTCCCTGTGCGCACACAACACATCCCGAGAGTGAGCTAGGATTAGCCAGTCGTCGAGATAGTTGAGGATGCGAATGCCCACTTCCCTTAAAGGGGCAAGGGCTGCCTCTGCGACCATCGTGAAGACGCGAGGGGACAAGGACAGGCCGAAAGGGAGGACCTTGTACTGATACGCCCGACCTTCGAATGGAAACCGCAGGAAGGGTCTGTGTCGAGGTAGAATCGAGAAGTGGAAGTATGCGTCCTTCAAGTCTACCGCCACGAACCAATCTTGATGCCGGACGCTCGCTAGAATGCGTTTTTGCATCAGCATCTTGAACGGGAGTCTGTGTAAAGCCCGGTTCAGTACTCGCAGGTCCAAGATTGGCCACAACCCACCGCCTTTCTTTGGTACAATGAAGTAAGGGCTGTAAAACCCCTTCATCATCTTGGCCGGAGGGACAGGCTCTATCGCACCCTTCCGTAGGAGGGTAGCAATTTCCGCGCGCAAGGTAGCGGCATTCTCACCCTTCACCGAGGTGAAGTGGACGGCGCTGAACCTTGGCGGACTCCTGGCGAACTGAATTGCATAGCAGAGTTGGACGGTCTGGTCCAGCCATCGTGACGGGTTGGAAAGCACAAGCCACACATCCAAACTTCGGGCGAGCTAACTCATGTTTATTCATATCATGGGCTCCCCTTCGAAGCGCAGTGAGGACTCCCCAGTTTCAGATGCAGTGAGGGCCCCCACATTGCCAGGAAGAGAGGCTGAGGTCATCCCGAGCAGCTAGGATCCACTCCTATACTTGGGGCGACCTGCCCTAGTGGCTAGAATTCACGCCTTTGCTCAGGTGGGCCTGACTCCCCCAGCGCAATCCACAAGGGCTCTCCTGTTTAAATCACAGCGAGTGTTCTCCCGTTCCGAATGCTGAGTGAGCTATTCACTTTTATTTGTATCATGGGCTCTCCCGTTCGAAGCTCAGAGGAATCTCCCGGTCGAATGCAGTGAGAGCACCCGTTCGATCGCAGGTTGGGCTTGCCTGCTCGAGCGGCTGCCTGGAGGGAGACTTAAGGTCAATATGGCCAGTTAGGATTCATGCCTCCGTCCGGGGTGACCCTGCCCTTCTGCGGGGTTGTCCCCCACATTAGGGCATAACGATCCCACCTGCACATTTTCCTGCGGCCGATACCACCACTGTCCCTTCAGTGCTTAGACCTGAATTCGCTCTCCAATCTCCTCCTATCCTATACCTCCCAACTTCCTATCCCCCAATGTGGACCCTAGCGTGAGGCTGCCTCAGCTAGCGGCCCCACTCGAGTCTATCTTCTTTGGCAAATCTGCCCAGCTCACACAAGATAAGCAAGCGACATCCCCCCGCAACTCGTTTTTTACATTCTTTTGGGGGGCACAAGAGACTTCACAATATATTTCATCTCGTCTCAAACACAAGGATCTTAGCTCAGGTCAAGCCTCGAGCCTCAAGCCCTTCGCCCAGGACAGCAAGCCACACACGTTTACACTATCCTCTAAGCAGGATTACATTAACTTGCAAACTACTGAAATTGAGTTTTATAAACTAGGTTCGGGAGGATTAAGGTCATTTAATCCGACCAATCACATCACCAGAGTAAGCGTATATAAACAGCCGCTTACCTCTATATGACGTTGAGTCTTCCGGCATCCCTAACCTTTCTCCTCCTATCTATTTACTAATAAATAATAAAGGGGGGGGGGGGGGGGGTTGGTATTCGAGCCCAGGTCAAACCTCGAGCCCTTCGCCAAGGACAGCAAGCCACACACATTTACACTATCCTCTAAGCAGGATTAAATTAACTTGCGAACTACTGAATTGATTAATTGAAACAAACATTTTAATTGATTCTCGAAAATCTATCAAACGTACCTACTCTAACACCATTTTTGCTACTGAGGTTTAAATCAGAGACACAATTAATCACAAAAGGAGATCCATCCATCTTCAATGGCCACTTGTCCTATGTAGGGTCGCAGGTAGTGCTGGAGCCTATACCAGCTGTCTTGGCCGAAGGCAGGGAAACACCCTGGACAGGTGGCCAGTCCATTACAGACAAAAGGAGATGTTAGGCATAATTTTAGGAAGTGACAACTTCATTCACTATTCACTTTCATTGTATGAAAAAAAAAGATGCAATGAAAGCAAATGGAATCTGAGGCTAACATTGTGCCTAGCATTTATTTTTGTGTTCCAATGAAGAAAGTCATGCGGGATTGCAAAAATATGAGGGTGAGTAAATGATGACATAATTTTCATTTATGGGTGAACTATCCCTTTTAAGATGCATTAAAAACACATTAAAATTCACAATCTTGCTTAATTATACTTTGGAAGCAAAGTCATGTCCATATATATTGTAAATATTCTATATAGCCTAGCTGCAGTTACTTGCTACAATCTTTGCACTTGTTTATGGGGAGATGTGTGGTTGTGTATAACAGAATGCAAGTTTTGAGACTGTGGAAGAAACTGCACACATTATTTTCTTCTCCCTGCAGCTCAGCAAGAGATTTTTACTCATCTCTCACTAAAGCTGCATCTACTGTTACAGCAGCAGGTGTTGGAACCACCAACATGCTCAATCCCCCAGAGAACAGCAGGAGGGTGCGAGAGCTCAGGAACAAACACCTTGACTCCACCACAATAAATAGTACACTCTCATTGCACACACTCACATACAAATAGAAACACCATGGTACTATCATCAGAAATAATACCATATTTCCTGTTTCATTATTGTCCATAGCCTTTGGTTACTGCATTCTAGTTGTTGTACAATGCATTTTTTTTTTTTTCGTAGATATTATTAAAGGTATATTTTACCCAAAAATAAACATTCTGCCATCATATACTCTCAGTATGACTTTTTTCATCCATGTAACACAAAAGGAGATTGTATATAGTTTGCCATGCCATGGAATACTGCTTTTATGAAATGGCACCCACAGCAATATGATAAAAGCCACCAAAATTCCATAAATACATAGCAACCTGGCGCACAGAATGTCCAGTGACAGTTGTGCGTTTATAGTCATTTTACAACGGCTTTGAATAGAGTCGGAACTATCGGTTTTCTTATACCCATTTCACTATTTCACTTCTCCCACTTATTATAAATAGCACTATTAATAATGTGAACCTTTCTCTGATGTCTCTAGCTCCTTCTACAGTAAATTGCATATACACTTTTCATTGAGTGCATGGTCATAGAGGAGCGGTTTAGTGAAAACATGGTGAACACTCATCAGCTATATGGCAGACACCCACTGTTAAAGCTGCCTTGGAATGGAGGCCGTTTTCTAGTCACAATGACAGCATGGGAGTTCACACCCCCACTGGGCCTCTCATAAACATGCTACCAACCCACTGAGACCATTGCTTTAGGAAAAAATGTTATGTGAATGTACATGGGTTTGCAAGTGTAAGGATTTATACAAAGTTTTGGGCAGTAAATAATGACAAGTACTAAAGAAATGTCACTACTTCAACTAGATTTTATAGCACCATGACAGCTGCTCAACTGTTTTCAAAATAGTGTATATTTTCCAGTAACAAGCAATGTCTTGTCCATCATGTAATACAATGAGGCAATAATCAAAGGCAGTTTCCTAGTATACCCCTCTGTCTCCAGTAGCAATGGAAAGACTGATTAATTGTAGAGAATGGGTTCGTTCGGATTCGTTTAGTTGAACAGTTCATCATTTGCAAACTTTATTACCTAATGCACATTCAATCAGGAAGACTCACAGATTTTAGTAAAGTTTTAGATTACATTTATTTGATGAATATAAAACAGGAATGTAATGTCTCTCTTTGGCATAAGCCCCGTCTGGCAGTCCGAAGTTGTTGTACTCAGAACCATCAGATCCTGCCGGAGATAGGAGGCAGGGGCGAGAAGCCTACCCCCGTGCAGGACGGGACTCAACTGGTGGCGGTGGGGTGGTGGAGGTTGCCGTGTTAGCACACTAGCTAATGGTGCAATGATGTACAGCTGCTAGTCTTCCCACTAGAACTACGCTGCGCTTACATTTCTTGGTCTTATCATGCATGATTCATCAGTGTTTGTTATTAAAACAATTCCTGAAATTTCCTTTTCAGCTAATGTCAACTCACTGATCTCTCTTAATTGTCAATCCCTCCCATCCAACCACTTGGCTATTTTCTGGTTTGTAACACCCACTTTTCACAATCCAATTAATTTCCATTAAAAAAAATTAAGTCCCAATCTACATTTTTACTCATTGCATATTCTGTTTCAAACATCATATTACAGAAGTAAAATAGGTTGCAAATGCTGTATTGCTTTTCTGTAAATAGAGAGCCCAGAATTGTGTAGTGTATCTTTAAATAATCTTGTTTATCACTCTGTTCAGTACCACTATACTGTATAAGTTATGGTGTTTTATTAGTTGCGTTTAGAGAACATTTCGAGTTCAAGTTTGATGTTGTCATCCTAATGTACTGTAGATCAATAAATTATCTGATGTTACATAAAACACAGGCAAGTTATATAGCTTTGATATTGCTACTTTTTGTTTGTAACGTTGTGTAGCTAACTATTTTTTCAACAGAGTAGCTTCACTGCAGTTCAACTACTCTATACTGTATTATGAGTATTAGCCAGCTGAGTGCAGTTGTCAGTTGTGTTATTGCTATATTGTCTAAATGTGGCAGAGTAACTCTGAAATAAATTAGCATCCCTGCTAACTAAAGCTTGGCCAAGCATATATAAAAAAAGTATGTCACAGGCTGTGCTGGAAGTTTTAATGGCTGTATCTGTGCAGCTGCCATCCTCATCACAGTAAACAGCCCTCTATCTGCGTGGCCAATTCAACTGCTAACATCATAAGCACTGGACCGAAATTGAGGCAGGGACAGACAGCTAAATAAGAGAGGAGAGGTTGGAGGGATGGTGAATAATTTGTGAAAGTTGAACTTTCGCAGACAGGAGTTCAACTGCATATATGAGTCATGTTAGAGAATTTAACAGTCAGCAGAGCACATCACTACAGAACTAAACAAAAGTTCTGTTTTTTCTCTGTCTGAAGAAATATAAAGAGCAACTAAAAGACAACAGGACTAAGGATTTCTGAGGGACTGTTTAGTCTTGCATCATTAAACCTCAATTGCTGGTTCTAATCTCACGTAACCAGACTTCAGTCTATTGGTAAAAAGCCTGCTCTGTAAAAGACAAACATAGCTTTCAAAGCTGGTCCCCAGGATGAGTTGCTGATGTGCTGGAATCCTCCTTACACATATTAACAAAACGTTGTGTTTTGGATGGTGGTTTCTCTGTTATCCTTCTTAGTTTAACCAGCAAACCAAAACCTGATAATAGGGACCAGCAAACCAGCATCCCATGATGCATTTGGGATGCTGGTTCTCAACATGGGATGCTGGTGTGCTGGTATCCCATTAGACCTCTTAACTCGTTTACATAGCAAACCAGCATCCCATACTGGGAATCAGCAAACCAGCATCTCATGTTGTGTTTTGGATGCTGATCCCCAGCATGGGATGATGGTGTGCTGGTATTCCTGTTAGCCTTCTTAACTAGTTTAACCAGCAAAACAGCATCCAATACTGGGAACAAGCAAACCAGAATCCCATGATGCTGTGTTTTGCATGCTAGTCACCAACATGCAATGCTGGTGTGCTTTTTTCCCTTATAGATTTCTTAATTAGTTTAACCAGAAAACCAGCATCCTATGTTGTGTTTTGGATGCTGGTCCCCAGCATGAGATGATGGTGTGTTGGTATCCTTGTTAGACATTTTAACTAGTTTAACCAATAAACCAGAATCTATACTGCAAACCAGCATACCAGCATCCAATGTTGTATATCGGATGCCGGTCCCCAGCATGAGATGCTGGTGTGCTGGTATCCCTGTTAGACTTCTTAACTAGTTTAACCAGCAAACCAATGTCCAATACTAGGGACCAACAAAACCTCATCCCATGTTGTGTTTTGGATGCTGGTGTGTTATACTTCTGATTAAAAACACACATTTCTAATATATATATTTTTTGGTGTATTCTGTACAGCTGGTCAGGGACAGACACTGCTGTATGCTACAAAATTATTTTATTTTATTTTTTATTTTATTTTTTTATTATTATTTTTTTAACACCACAACTATTCTTGTTGAATCAACTATTTCAGATACACCCGCCCCTAAAAAGCACATAACAAACAAAACAAAAACTATGGTTGGTCGCTTAGTCAGAAAGTCTCTGTCTAAATGGGCAGTTCTTGACCTCAACTGCCAAAAGTCTGACACAGAAGAATGTTTCATATGAGAATCCGTATTATAAATGACAATAGCTTAGAAATATTAACCAAAGTGCTTCACGGTGTTCTTCAACAGGCAAGCGTTTCTCCCTTCAGGAACAGTAGCACTCTCTCCAATGGCCTGTTTGACTGCAGGCCATATTCTGCACTTTGAAGCTAAATAATCCTCCTACACTGCCTCTGCCTCCAGACTAAAGGGGACTCTGCCCTTCAGGGTTCCTTCACGGCAGGTTAGCCCACTTCAAGAGCTCAGTGATCAATTGACCCATGCCGGGAGGACCAAGTTTGCTGACATTAGGCTAACACAGTATGCTACAGCTTTATTAGCTGAATAATCTGAGTGAACATTCGTCATTTAAGATGACATACAGGCTTCATCCTTTATATATTTCTCCCAAATATAAACTCAGTGACTGCCATTTTTGCCTTGTCTCCCTCAATCTTTCAAACCCTTAATCACGCACTCACCTTTTCTTGCTCTTTCTTTTTCTCATGGGTGAATACATTCAGTGTACTGGCACATCCTCTCTCTCTCTCTCACACACACACACACACACACACACACACATACACACACACACACACACACACACACACACACACACACACCTACACACACACACAGGCAGATTTGAAGGCTAGTACTATCCTGGAATGTTTAATGCAAAAGCAAAGGCTGAATAGTTCTGATAACTTTGAGACAACTTGACACAATCTCACCACAGACTGTGCAAGCACACTACATCAAGATAAAATCAAACACTGTTAAAAAGCATATTTTAAGCACATGTGCAAGTTTCTATAATATAGATTGGAATATGTTAGACATCTTTGGATTACATTTTATTTTCAACAGTAAAGACTCTAAACATGACCTGCATCCGCGTTGCCCAATGCCTCATTGAATGCCCCAAGCATTCAAAGTTCTTACCATTTTACATTTCTTTGCTGCTAGCCATTCGAAGTCTAGCCAATGATAGCCGGACAATTCGCATGACCTATGTCCATCTTTGCGGTGACAGGCCCTACTTTGCACCTTAACTAACACATGCTTGCTGTTGCTACACTAATAACACCTTTTAAAGCCCATATACTATACTTCATACAAAATCGAAGAATGAACGGGTGTGATCTAATTTAGAACAAAAACTGGCCAACAATAAGGTGTTTTTGTGTTCATTTCGGTGGTTCGTAACAGCTCGCTAGGCCAAACTTTTAGGAAAATTTTTTTACCGGCAGCTAAACAACTTCTTACTGTCTTTGTTCTACGTCATCAGTAGATGTGACCTGGAGCTTCACCTACCTTGAGGCCAACAGCTAATAGACCTTTTTCACAGACTGTGATGATGCATTTCCACCTTATTTATCAGCCTAAATCTCAGAATTTTTTTTTTTTTTTTTAGATTATACATTTTTTAAATATTGAGTGTAAATTTATAACATTGTGCTTTGTGTTATATTACCCTGGACTGAGTTTTTAAAAACAAATTACCACAGCTGCGAGGGGGTTTCTATTACAGCTGCTGAGACAGTGACAGTAAATTTGGCATCTTCTCCCATTTTACTGTTTTAATCCAACACTCTCTATTTTTGTGCTTTTCTGGAAAGTCATTCAAACATAAGTATTTTTTATTTTTTGTGTGTGTGTTTTTTTTGGCCTTGGAGCAAATGGGTAAGTGAAAAAAATATTTGCTGTGATCTCCCATTCACCTCTATCAAAGTTTACCCTGCAAACGTTTACTTCCGTGTTCCAAAACCCGGAGTGTGAAAAAGGTTTATTCTGTTTACGTTGTTCAGTCAGTCAAGATCAGCCAACATGAACACACCGGTGTGTAGAATTATTAGCGAGTTGGTGCAAAGTTGATAGTAAAGCGTGTTAGTGCATTAGCGTCATAAATTTAGAATGTCATCAGGACAAATTAAACATTATCTACAGCATATACATTACTTTAAATCATCATCGAGTGGTTAAAATAGCTTATTTTACTGACCTTGAGTGAATTCTACTCATAGAATAACATCATATGGCTTGATAAACACTCTGGCATCAACTCACAATATTTATCTTAAGATAACACAGTAATATTCTGATAAATAAATTTAAATATAATTAAATAAAAGATAAATAAAATAGTAAATTAATGATTTGAACATAAAAATGTATTAATTTGGCCAATATGTGTTGTAAAACAGCAATAGGCTTATATTAAAGGGACAGTTCACCCAAAAATGAAAATTCAATAATAATTTACTCAGTAATGTGGTTCCAAACCTGTATGACTTTTTTTTTTTTCGTGGAACAAAAAATAAATAAATAAAAAATTATTAATTGTATTTTTATCTTCACATGTCTTTTTGCCATATAAAGAAAGTGAAAGTGACTCTGGGCTGTCAAGCTCCATCAAGGACAAATAAATCAATTAAAAAAATCATAATAAAAACACAGTAAAATTATTCGATGTGACTCATACACTATTTTCCAAATCGTCTGAAGCCATTAGATTACTTTGTATGATGAACAGATAGAAATATAAGTTAATATTCAATTTATAGAAAAAGCATTGCAAAGAAAAATTGCGGGAAGTGCAGACAGTAAACAGTGAAGATACAGTTGTGCTCAAAAGTTTGCATACCCTTGGAGAATTGGTAATATATGTACCATTTTTAAAGAAAACATGAGTGAGCAGGCAAAACACATTTCTTTTATTTCTTATGGGATTCATATTCAACTGTAAGTTATAACAGAATGGCACAATCATAAAACAAAACATGGCAACAAAGAAAAAAATGAAATGACCCCTGTTCAAAAGTCTGCACACCCTTAGTTCTTAATAATGTGTACTGCCCCCTTTAGCATTAATGACAGCGTGCAGTCTTTTGTAATAGTTGTCTATGAGGCCCCACATTCTTGCAGGTGGTATAGCTGCCCATTCTTCTTGGCAAAATGCCTCCAGGTCATGCAAAGTCTTTGGTTGTCTTGCATGAACCGCACATTTGAGATCTCCCCAGAGAGGCTCGATGATATAAGGTCAGGAGACTGTGATGGCCACTCCAGAACCTTCATCTTTTTCTGCTGTAACCACTGGAGGGTCAACTTGGCCTTATGCTTAGGGTCATTGTCATGCTGGAAAGTCCAAGAGCATCCCATGCACAGCTTTCGTGCAGAAGAATGCAAATTGTCTACCAGTATTTTCTGATAACATGCTGCATTCATCTTGCCATCAATTTTCACAATATTCCCCGTGCCTTTAGAGCTCACACACCCCCAAAACATCAGTGAGCCACCACCATGCTTCACAGTGGGGATGGTATTCTTTTCACTATAGGCATTGTTGACCCCTCTCCAAACATAGCGCTTATGGTTGTGACCACAAAGCTCTATTTTGGTCTCGTCACTCCAAATTACAGTGTGCCAGAAGCTGTGAGGCGTGTCAAAGTGTTGTCGGGCATATTGCAACCGGGCTTTTTTGTGGCACTGGCGCAGTAAAGGCTTCTTTCTGGCAACTCGACCATGCAGCTCATTTTTGTTCAAGTATTGTCATATTGTGCTCCTTGAAACAACCACACCGTCTTTTTCCAGAGCAGCCTGTTTTTCTCCTGAGGTTACCTGTGGGTTTTTCTTTGTAACTAGAACAATTCTTCTGGCAGTTGTGGCTGAAATCTTTCTTCGTCTACCTGACCTTGGCTTGGTATCAAGAGATCCCCAAATTTTCCACTTCTTAATAAGTGATTGAACAGTATTGACTGGCATTTTCATATGGCTTCATATGATCACTATCCTTAAATAAAAGACAGTTTTTTTTTTGTTTGTTTTTTTTTTGCATGATCAGTCATATTTTCAAAATCAATGCCAAAATTTCACAATTTCTGCCAGGGTATGCAAACTTTTGAGCACAACTGTAAGTATTTGACCTTTAGAAAACACAAAAGCATGTTAAGTAGAATTTTTAGTTTCATTCACCATTCATTTTCATTGTATGTAAAAAAAATATAAAAAAAAAATATGAAAATAACCTTAATGCCTAACATTTCCTTCTGTTGTCATTAGAAGAAAGTCATTAGCTAATTGTCAGGTGAACTATCCCTTTACACACTTTACAGTTGACTGACAAGCAGAACTGCAGTGTACTGACTAACAGTAAATAACAGTGACAACACAATACTGGACTACAAAATATCATCTATTTCTTCACAGAATCTTGTGATGCTACAATCAGTCATGCATTAGAGAATCATGGCCTCTGATGCAGAGAAACTGAGTGAAGTGGCATACTCCAAACTTGCCTCTGAAACACAATTACCCTTGTGGTTTCATTACGGCACAGTATGGCTTTATGTAACTCTAACAACACAAAAACCACAATCCTTCAGTCACAACTGGCTATGTATGGTCCCCATTCAGCAAAACACTCTCCTCTCTATGCAAAAAAATCTTTGTTCTGTGTAGGCAGAGCTGAAAAATAAGCACATCAATGGCTGTGGTCCGCATACAGAAATAACAAGCATAGATATGGAGAGCAAGCGTGCTGATCAAGACTCCAAATACCACTGGCCTCTGACACTCAGAAGGCAAAATAAACGCAAGATTAATAGCTAGGCTTCGAGAGCACAATCAGCCAGTGTTATAAATGTGGTGCTTTTTTATTTTCCATGCAGCACCTATTGCACTGACTGCAGGAGCTCATAAGCGGCCGCTGGCTAAGGCAGGTAGGGAAGGATGTTGACGGAAGCCTCATTTACATGAAGGAAGAATGGCTGAGCTAAAGTTTACAAGGCTCAAGTTTCTATGATTTTACACCACAATGCACAGGAAACAGGAACAAATACACATGTATTTGGGAAATTAATCCCTAGTGGAGAGTGTGTCAGACACATAAATGCAAAAAGGCATGCACTCATACTTGCAAACATTACAGAAGGGGCAATATCACTTATTTTAATTTTGATCAGATACCAAATACTAGACTGTGATGGTCAATATCACCAATATCAAAGCCAATACCTCTAAAATTGCCAATTATGTAACATTCCATTCGAAAGTCATGGACATCAAATTGAGACTTTTGTCTCGTCATACTCAGATTTGTCTCCTGATAAACAGACCCTAATAATTTTATATGTGTCTCATTTGCCAAGATACCAACGTCTACCTTCAAACGTCAGAGATTTCAATATGAACCGAATATGTATGGGTCGTTGGGTCGTCATAGTTGGGTAAACGCAACTATGGCCACAGCCAAGGTGTATGTGTTTTAATAGTCCTTAAAAGTTTTGCCTGCATTTACATATGTTGACTTTGACCGCATCGTCCATTAACGGTTAAACCTAAACTCAACAAAGGTTACAAGTTGTTTTCAGAGGGTTATCTGCATGAATACGAAGGTAAGTTGATAAAAATAAATTATTATTGAGAGGTTGTGCATTAAATCATCAGGCACATATTTATGTATTAAAGGAACGATCTACAAATATGCCACCAAAAATTGCAAAAAATATAAAAAAAGAGGGCAGTTAACAAATTTGTGAGTTGTACTTGGTGAAAATAATACCTGATGGGGAGCGATGCAGGATGTGAAGGAGTGGAGAGACCCATGTCCCGCTCCATTTGACTTCTAACCCTGTCAAACACACACTCTCCTATCAGTTGTGTCTCATTTCTTTTTCTTTCTTTCTTTCTTTCTCTCTCTCTCTCTCTCTCTCTTTCTATATATATATATTTATATAGTGTTTTTTTTTTTTTTTTTGCTCCTAAGGCATCAGAGACAAAGTTGAAATGAGATTTATCAAAGAACTCCTATAAGTCTCCTAAACTATGAAAGGGCAACATTTGAGCAATACAATTTTCCTCTAGGAATTTTTTTTAACATTTTTTAATAGGCTTAAACTGCCAAAGATCAGACTTTTGCTTTGTTTATCATTTACCAACAGCAATTAGAGAAAATTACCAATCTTTTAAGTACATCTATTTTTTTTTTTTATTTTTTTTTTATTTTTACTTATAATTAACAGCACACAAACCCCTCCAAATGAATGTAGTTATTATTTTACACAACTACTTGAAGACTTTATTTACATCAAAGCTTTTGATACACTGTTTTTCTTAGGATCAGTATTCTTTTTTATGTAAGGATTGATCTTCTAAAAAAAAAACAAAAAAAAACATCTTATCGAAAGTATCAATACTTCAAGTATCAATCTGTTAATTCCTAGCATGCATGTACCAAAATAAGCACAAACACACAAAAATTAAAACTGATGCTCAACCTGATCTAATTCAGAAAACACAAAATTCTTACCTGATCTATATTTTGCGATTTCCTTTAGGCCACATTATATTCCAGAGGGTCAATGTTTGGCTGGTTTGCTTTAGCAGTTTGCTGAAAGATGCCACAGCTATACCATCATTGGAATGCCAAATACTGATATGACTGTGTGTAGTATTTTGTAGGTCTGCTAGAAGAGCAGCATAATCAGTTAGCATGAATCTGGCAGGCTAACCAGCAGGCTGGCTAAGATAGTAGGCTAAGTGATTAGCTTGCTAATTTAAGGCTAACTGAAAAAACAAAGAAATTTGAATATATGTATGTGATATATAATCAGGGTTGGGGAGTAACGGAATACATGTACCAGGAATACATATTTAGAATACAAAATATAAGTAACTGTGTTCCACTACAGTTACAATTCAAATCATTGGTATTTAGAATAGTTACATTCAAAAAGTATTTTGATTACTGAGGAGATTATTTTGCATTTTATTGTCATTTGTTTCATTTAATATTTAGTCCTTTAGATTGGAAAACATTTATACATATAAATGATGCGATCCAAAGTGCATTTGAACAGCGCTGAAACACTTTCTTATGATGTGTTACAGACAAATAAGTGTGTTTGAAGTAAGTTTGGAGCAGAAGATATAAAAATAAACCATGTGTAAATTGTCAGCTTTATGCTAAATGCTATTTCTAGCCATTTTACATGCACGTTACCAGGCACGATCATATTTTTTTATCAAGAAAATTCACGTTGGATCATAATTTCTTTTTCTTTTTTTTTCTAGTAAGACCTTTGATATTAGGGCAAAAATCTTATTCTTGATAATAATTTTTGTATTGTTTTCCTGTAAAAATCCTTTAAACAAGATCAGTTTGATAATCTTGTTTTAGAAACAACACTGCATAAGATATTTAGGTTTTTAAATATTAAGTATTTTTAACATGTGTATTTTGTCTTACTGTACTGGCAGAGTTTTTATAGTCAAAACAAGTGTAAATATCTACCAGTGCTGAAGAAGTAATCCAAAGTAACTTTAAGAATTCTGACAGGGATTACGGCTGTTTTATTTAGTAATGCCAGCAGGGAGACGAGTTTATAGTGGGTAATTTGTATTTCTTGTAAGGAGTGAGGTAGTCTTATGTAACCAATTTGACTCTTGTT
This sequence comes from Myxocyprinus asiaticus, assembly GCF_019703515.2. Lineage (NCBI taxonomy): Eukaryota > Metazoa > Chordata > Actinopteri > Cypriniformes > Catostomidae > Myxocyprinus > Myxocyprinus asiaticus. Next base: position 36,264,404 of record NC_059375.1, read on the forward strand.
AAATGATTACTTCAGTGATTTGACATGTATGTTGAAAACTACTGGTGAAGAGTAGGTACAAATATTGCTAGTCACTTTCTGTAATGAATTTGATGGGCAACTGGCATGGAAACGCCCCAAGGAGCTCCATTAGAGATGCTGCCACAGGCAGCTAGAGTAAAGTGGTTTACAAACTTGTCGCTCAACTAGCTAAATAGAAAAAGCAACTGTCTGCTACATAGTTTGTAGCTAGGCCTAGAGTAGCTTTGGTTAAGAACAGGGATTTGCTAGAGTACCCAAGTACTCAGGTACTTGGAAATGTCAGCAATGAGCGTGTTTACATGCACGATCTTACATCGATTATGCTTAATTAGCCGACAACATGTAAAGTCATGTAAATGCCTTAAACCACATTCCTTAATCTGGGTAAATTCATAATAGTTCAAGCAAAAACTGAGTAGCACATATAGATTTTTGCCCTTTCCCTGATTTCAATACATTTACCGGCATTCTTACCGGTTTATCCAATGAGTGCAAGTGTTGTGTCCATGCATGTTTACATTTAAGATGTCAAAAGCAAAAAAAAAAAAAAAACAAAAAAAAAAATCAAATGATTTCAAATCTCATGTTTCTTACATTGTTTTTTATTATTTATTTTTTTATATAAGATTATTTTTGTTAGTTGTCAGTGTATTGCTGTGCATGTAAACACACTCAAAGATGGATCACGAAAACACAATAATTATGTTACTTGATTTTTTTCCAGATTCAAAAAAAATTCACACCGATCAAAACAGTAACACTTTTTTGTTTTGTTTTTAATTTAGTTTTATTGGTTTAATTTTATCCAAAAAAAAAAAAAAAAAAAAAAAATCCTGTAGCTCAATTTTGGTGTAGTTCAACAATGGTGCATTGAAACACACAAACTGATAAGCATCTGCCAAATGCATAAATATAAATGGTTATAGATTTATTTATGGCGTTACTTTGTGGTCAGATACGATAAATAAAAAAAACTAAATAAAAAAAAAAATAAAATAAAAATAAAAAAATGCATCAGCACTTTAGACAGTGACTTTCAATCCGGGGCAGCACCAGTGCTAAAACCTGTTTGGAGAAGATTAGATGGTGTACATAGAACTAGATCATTCTTTCAAAAGCAACTATACAGAATGCAACCAAATAGAACAGAATGCAGTACGATGATACGTGAACTATTTTTAACTTTGCGCGTCATTAAAACGCAAAGCTCATGGCGTGAGACACTGAAAAACAGCAAGACACAATGCAACGGCCAAAGATGTCTACAGTGCCATCATTATGTGGACCTGTTAACCACATCCATGCCACCGAGAAATAGAAACATAACTAAAACCTGACAGTCTATTATGAAAGAAAGTGCTTGCATATTCTTTTCTCTTCAACATAAGCCAAACGTCTGCATCCTTTATGCTTTTTTTTTTTTTTGTCTGTAACGACTGTGGCATTTGGTCTTTCAGCAACTGCTATTTTAAGTATCTAAGTGCAGGTGGTATGTTAAAGGGTCAAGGCCGTGCTGTGCAATGATATGGTTGTGAGAAACGCACTGAGGGGGCGAAAACTGCACCAGTTGAAACTAAGACTGTGAGCAACATCTATTCACATATTAGCACACAAACATTCCTGGCTGGCTGTTTTTCACAGTTTAGAGTTCACATCAGAACAGAACATTTTCCATCTAAATTGGTTAAGCATGTTTATTTCAATTTATAGTGGCAATGGGGTATGGAACTGCAAAAAAAAACATTACAGGTATTGCGGCAGGTCTGTGGTGAAATGTTCACTGTGTCGCACTAAAAGTGAGTTAAATGTTCTTCATAACAGATGAGGTTTTTAAGGTTGATGCTCTATCGAGATTTAAATCAACAAAACTTACCTCCCTAAACCTAAGACCTTAAACTTACAGATAGAGTCATAAAGAGCAAATGTGAGACCCTGAATGGGCTTGTAAATGTAGCTGGTTATGTAAAATGTTAAAAATGTATTGTAAGTCACGCACTGTAGTAAAATATTTTTGATGTCATAACATAGCATTGTGTGAGGAACAGGGCAAAAAGTAAGTGTTTATGAACTGATAATTTGCAGTTTTATTTGTGTTTTTGTGTGAAAGTGAATAAAAATCATTGTTGTTGTTGCACATCTAGTGTTTATTTCACCTACAAACTGCCGTGATATGTACAACAAACCATATAAAAATTATTTTGCAAGAATAGACAAGTAGGTATAGTAACATGACTTTATGAGACCAGGTTGGCAAAACATAATTTATTTTTTTGTCCATTTTCCAGTAAAAATATCTAAGCATCCTAAAAAATTATTAGCACCTCTTTATAAATATATATATATATATATATATATATATATATATATATATATATATATATATATATATATATATATATATATATTAAATTATCTTTTATTTTTTTAATTATATTTATTTTTTCTTACTCCATTTGATTGAAGTTGTTTATATATATATATATATATATATATATATATATATATATATATATATATATTTTTTTTTTTTTTTTTTTTTTTTTCAAAGGGTTAAATATATCACTTTTCTATATGTTTTACTGATTTAAAGAGCTGTACTGATTTAACCAGATTCCAAGGCCACTCCTGTGGCTTTGTTCTTGCATTTAAAATTGGCTTTTCATCTTAAAGAAAGAGGAGAGAGACACAGAGTGAAATCGAAAGAGAGAGAGAGATTGTGTGCCATTGCAGACTGCGAAGACAATCCTTTTTGCAGGCAGCATACATTCTCTTTGAATTCAGTCATCACCTTAATAAGTACACAGGCAGAGAGAGGCTATTTCCATCCTTTAAGAGGGAATGAGTAGGGTTGTTTGTGGGGTATGCGGTTGTGCCATCAACACATCCACAGACAAATACTCCAATCAACGTCCGTTCACAAGCCCCTTTTGTTCCTCTACCGCTGCTTAAGAAATGCTGTCACCTTGCTTTGAAATGGTTACTTTGCCATTATTGTGTTTGTTCAATAGGAAGCCCTCCAATTCCACTTTCAGTCACCTATGTCCTTATTTTGTCTTTGATTACAGGGCTGCAAAAGGTCCCCAAACTAAAGGCTGCATTGGCCCCTCTTGTCACACATGGACAGCATCAAGGCCATTACATCAAAATGTATAGCATCTAGTCTAACTTGCCTAGACTTTTGTCTTTTCTCTCTCTCTCTCTCTCTCTCTCTCTCTCTCTCTCTCTCTCTCTCTCTCTATCTCACACTCTTCTATGCTCTCTGGCTCTCTAAACTGCACATTCTCTCTTAACCACTTTGTCTAGTATGTATGACTATTAAAAGGCCCACCCACTTTGTGCTGCTTTGGGGCAAAGACAGGCAGCCTTCGTGCTGCATGCAAAATGAATGCCATGCCCACGCCGAGTACAGCTGGTGGTATTTGGTCAATTACAGAGACTATCAGAGAGCATTTGAATGAGATAACACTAAAAGAAATGTTTTTTTTTTTTTTTTTTTTTTTTTTTAATTGCAGAACTAGCATTATGCAATACTTTTGGCAATATAATTTGGCAAAATTAAAATCTGAAAGTTGCTACATGCAAGCTGGATTTTAAGAGGATTTTAAAGGTGCAGTGTGTAATTTCTGGACCAAACAGAATTTCAAAAAGGTTTCTGAATACTCCCCATTTTCTACTGGTTGAGCAGACAGATAGTCCCACCGCAAAAGGTAAACTACTGATTGAGCCAAAGTTACTGCATTTGGCTGGTCGGCATGCTCAAACAAACAGAATGTTTTGATAGTGCATTTCAAAATTAAATCATGTAAAGTTCACCTAAGTGTGGATTTATTTTTATTTTTATTTATGTATTTTTTTAGGATTTTAAAGGTGAAGTGTGTAATTTCTGCATCATTACTAAATGGAATTGGAAATTAAAATAACCTATAAATGGCTTTCATATAGTTGTATCTGCATATTAACCTTGGATAGGAGAAAGTATTTTAAATACTTTAAATTAGGAATGTGCCAGAAGCCGAATAACCTATTCGGAAAGGCACAAATAATAACTTCAGAGCTTTATTGCCAAGTATGCTTACACATGCAAGGAATTTGTCTTGGTGACAGAAGCTTCCAGTGCACAAACAATACAACAACAAGACAGATTTAATAATAATAATAATAATAATAATAATAATAATAATAATAATAATAATAATAAATAGAATAAAAATAAAAAGTGAATAGAAAATAGAAGTATATGTAGAAATACACAGTAAAACAATATATATATATATATATATATATATATATATATACGTATGTACAAATACAAATACAAATCTGTTATATAAAGATAGTGCAAGGGAATGTATGGTGGAAGAAGTATACTCTTGAGCACATAATTATTGCTCAATGGGGCAGTTTTAACTATTCATGAGGGGATTCCTCTATTCCTGTGCCTGACGGTTCTGGTACTCAGTGCTCTGTAGCGCTGGCCAGAAGGCAACATTTCAAAAAGGTAGTGGGCTGGGTGAGTGGGATCCAGAGTGATTTTTCCAGCCCTTTTCCTCACTCTAGAAGTGTATAGTTCTTGAAGGGAGGGCAGGGGGCAACCAATAATCCTCTCAGTAGTCCAAACTGTCCTTTGTTGTCTTCTGATGTCCGATTTTGTAGCTGAACCAAAGTTATTGAAGTGCAGAGGACAGACCCAGTGACTGCTGAGTAGAACTGTATCAGCAGCACCTGTGGCAGGTTGAACTTCCTCAGCTGGCAGAGGAAGAATAACCTCTGCTGGGCCTTTTTCACAGTGGAGTCAATGTGGGTCTCCCACTTCAGGTCTTGTGAGATGGTAGTGCCCAGGAACCTGAATGACTCCGCTGCTGCCACAGTGCTGTTCAGAATGGTGAGGGGGATCAGTGTTGGGGTGTTCCTCCTAAAGTCCACTATCATCTCCACTGTTTTGAGCGTGTTCAGCTCCAGGTTGTTTAGACTGCACCAGTGATCTAGCCGTTCAACCTCCCTTCTGTATACAGACTCATCATCATCTTGGATGAGGCCGATGACAGTAGTGTCATCTGCAAACTTCAGGAGCTTGACAGAGGGGTCCTTGGCAGTGCAGTCATTGGTATACAGGAAGAAGAGTAGTGGGGAGAGCACACATCCCTGGGGGGCACCAGTGCAGATCGTACATGTGCTTGAAGTGAATTTCCCTGGTCTCACTAGCTGCTGCCTGTCTGTCAGAAAGCTGGTGATCCACTGACAAATAGACATGAGAACAGAGAATTGGTGTAATTTAGTCCGGAGAATAGCTGGGATGATGGTGTTGAAAGCCTAATTGAAGTCCACAAGAAGGATCCTTGCATATGTCCCTATTCAAAACGAATAATGGATTCATCTTAATAATATAAGCAAATATTTGTTTGACTGATAATCCAAGAAACACAAGCATAAAGTGACACTGATAAATGAGCATATTCTAAATTACAATGAATTTGTGCAGCAAATATTTCTTAAGTGTAAACCTTATGAATGAAAATGAGCACGGTGTGATTTTAGATCGGATGGCCACGGTCTCGACTCCGTTTGCGGCCTTTGTCCATTTCATGAAATGTCTATGTTAATGTGTCACATGATTCCCATGTGATTCCCATGTATTTATTTATAGCCTAAACCTGAGCACGATGTTAAATTCCTGACCTGAAGTGATGATTTCATGTCGGAGCTCGTCAATCCGTCACTTAAAGTTGACCACATTTATATTCACATCAGCGATTAAGGTAATTAACTGGTTAAGACTTTAATCTGAAAAAAGTTAAAATGCTCCATAAAGCTTTAAATGCTCCTTATAGTATTCATCTAATCGGAATATTCCTGCTTATGTAAAACAAAGAAACTCAAACATGCTCCTTCTTTTTCTTCTTGTTCTTGTTTAAATTGTGCTAAATTTGAGAATGATAAGTGACCTTGAGCTTATAAGTGACCTTGAGCAAATTATTATTATTATTATTATTATTATTATTATTATTATTATTATTATTTAACTAAATAATGGTGTCATAATGTAAAAATTACTGATAGACTTACGGGACTTTCACCTGTTTGTAGGCTATATTGATTTATTATATTCCTCTTAATGCTTGAATTTGTATTTATTATTCACTGTAAAATGTGTGCTTGACACTTCACATTTTGCTTGACACCTCCTGCCTTCAGAATAATGCTGTTATACATGCACAGACAAACTAAAATTTTGTAAAATTGTTTTACTTTTTGTAAAAGTTTCATGCAGATATTAATATCAGAAATACAAAGAGAAACCAAAGTTAACAACATATTCTACAGATAATGTGGCCAACAAATTCAGCTTCATTTGGTAAGAATTTTTTTTAATATAATAATTGTAAAATAATAATAATAATAATAATAATAATAATAATTGTTATTATTATTATCATTAGTATTATTAGGCTATTATTATGAAAAGGCATACACAAGGCATACTGTATTAATAGAAACTATAAATGTAAGAGTAACATTTAAAAATGGGCATTTCATTTAGTTTTAACGCACTTCCGGTTTAAGCCCTGCCCACACTCGGTTCTATCCGAATACAGAGACAGATACAGATAATTTTGTCATATGAACAAATACAAATACAGATACAGATAATGGCTTCACTGCACACCCCTACTTTAAATGCATTTCTTCAACAGCACCATTGCACAGTTTTCCCCCAGGGTCAATCACCAAAGGAGCAGACAGCTGAGAAGTTAGTACTTCTATTAACCTGTGCTTTTATGCTTTATAGAGCTGAGAACAGAGGACTTCAGAAAGAGGAAGAACCTCAGCATCCAGCGTGTTACTCTTTCCTGTTTAATAACAAACATATATCCTCTCCTCCATTTCCGAATGGCAGCGCAAAGGCCGTTATAGTCTGAAAAACGACCACACAAATTAAAGATTCTGTTAGGTGTAAAACCTTTTGTTTGGCTGCGGTCCCCACTATCAGCAGCCAACATAACTGCCATATAATTACTAGTGTGATAGATTGTCAGTTTGTCCCATTGTTAATTTCCTAGCAAACTACTCACAGTGCTGCACAAAACACTGTAAAACAAAGCCTTTTTACACTGACATCTACCTTGAGAGAGGTTTACCCTGACTTTTATTTATAATTAATTATAATGAAGGTACCACTTAGACTTTTGCGCGAAACATATTATTCCTGACAGCTAAAAGCATTTTTAGCCTACCATATAAGGGCAAAAACTATTCAGTAATATTAGTAATGATAATATTTCTTTAATGTGTGCTCTTACTTGAAATACAGTGGGTTAATATATTTTTTTTTTATTTTTTTTATTTTACTATTATTATTATTATTATTTATATCAAGTGTTACAATTTTACCTCTAAAACTCTGATTTATCATTAAATGTAATATTATGGCACAAATATGTATTGGAAAATGTGAAAAAAATAAATATATATATATATATATATATATATATATATATATATATATATATATATATATATATATATATATATATATACACCTACTTATTCATGCGATTATCTAATCAGCCAATCGTGTGACAGCAGTGCAATGTATAAAATCATGCAGATACGGATCAGAACTTTCAGTTAATGTTCATCAACCATCAAAATGAAAAAAAAAAATAATAATAATTATTATCTCAGTGATTTCCACTGTGGCATGATTGTTGGTGCCAGACGGGTTGGTTTGAATATTTCTGTAACTGCTGATCTCCTGGGATTTTCAAGCACAGCAGTCTCTAGAGTTTACTCAGAATGGTGCCAAAAACATCTAGTGAGTAGCAGTTCTGCAGATCGAAATGCCTTGTTGATTAGAGAGGTCAACGTAGAATGGCCAGACTGGTTCGAGCAGAGAGAAAGGCTACGGTAACTCATTGTAGTGAGCAGAATAGCATCTCAGAATGCACAACACGTCAAACCTTGGGGTGGATTGGCTACATCAGCAGAAGACCACATCGGGCACTTTATTAGGACCTTAGTGTTCCTAATAAAGTGTTCAGTGAGTGTATATATATATGGCCTTTGTTTTGTGGATGGACATGATAAGGACTGTAAAAAAAGGAGAGATTGCTCATCAGCAAGGCAATTAATCAGTTAGAAGGTACAGATTGATCTTTATCCCCCCATCCAGCCTGGCAGGTTGATAGCACTCAAGTGTAATTACTATTGTAGTTATTGACAAAGCAAGATGGATGGAGGACCACACGCCATTGAACCTATGACTGACGAGCCAATGAGAATGAACTACCTTTGATGTTACATGTTGTGCAGGAGAGCAGGTGGGTATGTGTAACTTATATTAATACAGTATGTTCATTCTGGTACAACTGCCAACCTGTTACCTCTTTGTTAGCATTTGAGTTTTAGTTCATAGAACTAAGGGCTGATTGTAAATTAGATGGTTTGTGGAGTTCAGGGTGCCCACATATCAGTGCTATATGTAATCTTGTTTTCAGAGAAATCTATCAAAAAATGAAATAAACTACTTACCAGTGGGGTAAGAAAATAAACTTAATTCAAAAGGAAAACATGTTTATTTTCTTACCCTATTGGCAAATATTATTATTTTTATTATTATTTTTTAAGAATAAATCTCTCTAAATTTTGCTAGATTTTTCTGAAAATTGAATATGTTGTTTTGAGGATGATGTTTAGACATTTTTCTCTAAAAAAAAGAAAAAAAAAAAAAAAAACAAGACAAAAATACTGAGTATAGAATTTTTTTTTTATTATTATTCTTTTTTTTTTTTTTTTTTTTTTTGCTGTGCGGAAAAAAAAAATTAATGAAAACAAGTGCTTAATGCTATCCAAATCCTGACTTCTCGCAATGTGAAAAGGATTGTCAAGATATTCATACAGACCACCTCAATTACCTGGAAGATTATAGGGAAATATTTGTTTGACAACCTATGGTGCATTGCATACAGCTCTCAGATAAACAGTACAATTTGAGGGATAATCACCATGTTGACGAGACAACCAAAATAACATTAGCAGTATCACAATATGTGTCAAGCATTGTTGGTCATCTAAACACTCTCCAAGAGGTGATGAAAATGCCAGTTTGTTTATGGCACAATAGCATTCCTCAACCCCCTCTGCTATAACACGCTCACTCATCAAAGTGAGCACCCGACAAATCAAAGTTAGAGCAATTACACTCCCACATCCCTCTTCTTTCAAAATGGCAACAGCTGATTTCCATGGTCCAAATTGCACTGCAATTTCATGTGGCGCATATGGTTACAGTTGATTCATCCTGAAGGGATTTATTTTATTTTATTATTATTGTTTCTAATGGTGGATGGGTAAGTAAGCCCTCAAAAGGACTGAGAAAAACATTTGAGACTTCCAGAAACAAAGGGCATGTACCTGCAGGAATTGATCAGGGGTCTGGGCTTCCTCTAGCAAGTGGCTTCTGCTCCTTGGCATTGACTGATTAAGATCCTTTGTGGTCTTTGAGAGGTGGGATCTTCATGGAGAGAGTGGCAGGCACCATATGCTCATTTACACGCATTTGCACACACACAAAGTTGCACGCTTGCATTTTAACATGATTTTAGTGTGATAAAATCACTTACTAACCTTTTCTGTGTAAAGTTATAAAAATGTTTTCAACTTTATTTGCATGACAACGTAATACAGTAAATCCTAAAACTCTAAAACTACTGTAAAAATGATGATTTAATCAAATGTACAGCTAAAAAAATAGACGAGTTCTTTGTGCCTTTATAAAATTATAAGCTTCACATTTCTACATTTAAAGTGCCTCACTGTAACCTCGATTTTTGCTGTTTATGAAATAAACGGAAGGATGATTCGAAATAATTTTTTGTGGTAATTCCACAAATGCAGTCAGTTGAGCTTAACTTGTATCGAACTTGAAAAATATTGTCGCTACAAAAACTTTCTTTTCTTTTCCTTATACTTTTTCAACCCCTCCAACCAGCTGACTTTATTATGGTATGTAACGCCCATTTTTCACAACCCAATAAACTCCCAATAGATAAAATAACGTTTTTTTTTTTCTCTTTAAATCCCTGTTTCACTTCAAAATACTTCAGATTACAGCAATAAAATGGGTTGCGAACTGTGTTTCATGTTGACAAACTTTGTGCATCATGTGCTCATGGAACAGTCTATAAATGTTTCTTGAACACGGAAATACACACACATACTTCTCACAGCCCACTGCATTTTGTATTTTGAGCTGTCAAAGATGCTCTGTACCCCCCACCAAACCCACCCCCTTCATTTGAGCCATGTGGCGCGTGGCTTGCATCGAGATCATTAACGCCTAAGGAAATACAGTATGTGGTACCATACTAGAGCCATGATGGCAGTTACAGGTCCAATTATTCACAAGAATTCTGAGATCGCTGGCCTTTTTTAGCTTACAAACACGCACACAAACACACGCTTGCGCAAGCACCCCGAGGAAGCGGCAATTACTGGGTTCAGAGGTGGCATCTTAAGCACGGGCCAATCTGATTGCATTTCCATTCTGAGCGCATGGCTCAGTGCTGGAGAGTGTGAGACTCAAAGGCCTCATAAACGGCATGTCACACGGTAATCCACGCTCATTACAATACTGCCACGTGCTGTCTGACACTGGTAAACAACCCCAAAAGTGCCTTGTGCGGTCTCTTCGCTTTACATAATTGTACTTTAAAAGGCCTGGGATTCGGCTGACTATTACACACTGAATGAGTACTTGAGTGCGGCGCTCTCCGAGCAAATGTGGAGGCAGGTTTGTCCGATTTTCTGCTTTAATGACTTTAAAGGAGCTATGGGCTCTACTGAGTCACAGAAAATGGGCAACATTCCCAAAGAGGCCTGTACGTGGCAGGGATCATTAGAGGAGAAGTTTCTAAATGAGTTTAGCTACAAGTGGAAGTGGAAAGTTTGCTATTCTTTTGGGTGTTTACAACGCAATGTGAATTGTTCTGCTTTGCATTTGTCTTTCCTCTTGGTTGAGGATCTATGAGCAGTTGCCTACTGGTGCATCTCAGGTTCAGCCAAGAATGGCTTTCTTATTAGAATCAGTGTTGGAGAAGCTACTTTGAAACAGTAGCTACAAGTTACTCATAACTTAAAATAGCTAAACTACAGTCAAGCTACTCTTTTAAAAAGTAGTTATCTACACTAGGGTTTCTCAACCACTAATCACTGTCTTCTGGGTCGTGAGATTTTCTGTCATGAGTACAAATGACCAATTAGAAGGATAGAACTGTACTTTTTCAATGTTTGTGGCAACAGAGTCCTCTATTGTCAAATCGAGTTAATATCTCCAGGTTTATGTAAACATCAGTAAGAGGCTGCATTTCTCTGACGTTAATTATTAACTGTCCAATCACAATAATCCATCAATGCTAAGAATTGTTCTTTTTGGACAAGGTCTCTTTATGTAGCGTTGCAAGTAGGGCTGCTACCCATCCAGTAAAATATGGGATCGTCCCATATTTAAAGATGAAATTATGTGTCCCGAATCGAATCAATACGGGACACAATTTGTCCTGTATTTAAGCTGGTCCGATGCCGTCACAGTGAAATCGTTGAAGATCATTAATTTAACCTTGATATTTGTTGGAAATTATGCCTACTGTGGGTAAGGGACTGTCTGAAAAGTACTCACATTGTGCTAAAACATGCTAAAACTGTGGAGGATGTGGTAAGGGACCATCTGAAAACTTCAGCCAACAGCACCAAAGCTACAAATATTGGGCTATAGATATTATGCCGCAATATTTAAGCATATAAACAAAACTAGATTAATTAAGTACCTATTAATTTATTCCGCCAAACCCACAAAAGCTCATGGTTACAGAAAAGTACTTACAATGGAAGTAAATGAGACCAATTTGTAAGAGTTAAAAGTTAAAATACAGACTGTTTCAAAAGTATAGCCACAAGACGTAAACATTATATATGTTGACATGATTTTAGAGTGATAAAACCACTTACTAACTTTATCTTTGTAAAGTTACATCCAATAATAAAATGTTGTTGTCATAACGATGTAACATCGTTAACCCTGTAATATTGGTAAGCGATTTAATCACACTATAATCATGTAGAATAGAGATTTTATTGCACTAAACTCATGTTAACATGTATAATGTTTACATCTTGTGAATGTACTTTAGAAACAGTGTGCATTTTAAGTATATGGACTTGCCCCATTCACTTTCATTGTGAGTGCCTTACGTAACCCAGATATGTGCTATTTTTTTATTTATTTTTTTAGTCTAAATAATCCACAATATGCCACAAATGCTGTCATTTGTGTTTAAAGGAAAACTCCAGGTTCAGTTCAAGTTAAGGTCATTCGACAACATTTGCGGCATTATGTCGATTACAACAAAAATAAATTTTGTCTTGTTCCTGCTTTCTTTAAAAAAAAAAAGCAAAAATCAAGGGTACATTGAGGCACTTACAATGGAAGTGAAAGGGGCCAATTTTTGAGGGTTTGAAGGCAGAAATTTGAAGTCTGTAATTTTATAAAAGCACTTGGCTCAATTCACGCCCATTGTAAGTGCCTCACTGTAACCCAGATTTTTTTATTATTTTTTTTTCTATTTTTTATTTTATTTATTTTTAAGTCAAAATAAATTTTTGTGCTAATCAACATTATGCCACAAGTGCTGTCGATTCAGCTTCACTTGAATTGAACCCAGAATTTTAAGGAAGAACATCATTTTAAATCTATAACTAGATTAAATATCATTGAACTCTGCTACGAGAAGTTCTGTTTACAGATTTAAATAATATTATTTTTTACATATAGTTGTAGTCCATATAAATATAGTAATATGGACTATAAATATAGGTATATGCATTTATAATATCATTGTATATATAGTTATATATTTAAATGATTTTGTGCCAAATAAAAAAAAAAAAAAAAAAAACACCCCATTTTATGTAACTGAGTCAAAAATAATAAACAGCAGCAATTAGCGAAACATTTTACATAAAAAAAAAAAATAAGCAAAGTGACTTCTGCTCTGTGCTCAAGTGAATCGTTTATTTGAACTAGTTCATTTTCATTAACCATCTGATTAAATTGAATTGAATTGGTCTTATCAACGCTACATCCTGTATCAGTGACTTTTGTGTCATTACGGATTCTTCAGATCAACCTATTGGTTTCAGGGTTATTTAAATCACCAGTGCATAGATGGTTTACTAAAAACTAGAGAGTAATAAATAATTAGTGAAACTTAAAAAGTCAGTATAGAGGAGCTGATCTGAGATCAGCCGTATTATTTACATTTAGCAGACACTTTATTACATATTTAAGGTGCTTTTTTATAAGTATCCAAAGTATTTGAGGTATACATTTTATCAGTTTGCACGGTCCCTGGGAATCAAATCATAACTTTGGCATCACTAATGCAGTGCTCTACCAGTTGAGCTACAAGCACTACTATCTATTATACTATTCAGGTGTGGTTCTGCTCTGGAAATTCTTGAAGTGGAAGATGTGGTCAGGATGATGGCGGGAAGCAGCTTTCCTGGCCGAAACGCTCGGTTGTGGCGATAGCATCAGATACACTCAGGCTGTGTGTGTCATTGAGTTATCACACATTCTGAAATGCCATTCCCTATAAGGCCTCTTCCCCCTCCCATGCATTTCTGACTTGATCTAAGCCAGGCCTGACATCAGTGAGAGGAAGAAACCTGTGACTTCAAAGTATCCACTGCAGGCAAACACACAGTATGGAAAAGAGCCCAGCGTTGACTCAACATTTCAAAGCTTATCGCTCCCAGAGTAGAGGCGCTTAACGTGCTGCCTCGCGCCCACTAATATTCCTACACAAAGGAGATCACAAAACGCTCCTCGTTAGAGCTGATTCAGAATCAAAATGATCTTTATTAAAGAACGACTGGAAAGATGCAGCCATAAACCAGGTCAGCTGGTGACCAGTTTTTTCCCAACTCTGGAAGGGGTCGGGTTTACACAACATTAGATCAGCTGAGACTCTAGAATGGTAACTATGCAGACAGTCATGCAAGCAGTCATGTTGATCCTAAGCAGGCTAAAGCTATAAGTCATATGTCTTAGCTTGTGGACTGGATTTAATATGGCAAATAGCTAGACCAAAAGCAAGCCTGAGTGGGTAAACATTTAATTTAGCTCAACTGGTAGATCATGATTAGCATGGCAAGGTCATTGGTTTGATTCCCAGAGAACAAACAAACTGAAACAAACAGTCTGATGTCATATACATTACATGACATTTTTGCTTAATAATATTACGTGGTTCCTTACATGTATCGCGGCAGTTTTGAGAAATGAATGGCACTAAAAGCGATTTAAAATTTCTCCCAAACAGATGAGGTTTTTAAGGGTAATCAAGTTTTAAATCAACAAAACCTACCTCCTTACCCTAAACATTAAACCTAAAGCTAATCAATGGTTTCATAAAAAGCAACTGAAAAACACAATTGCTGAAGTGGGCAAAATTTAAGTGTTTATAAACTGATAATCTGCCGTTTACTCATGATTTGAGTGAAAGTGAATAAACGTCATGTCTGTTTTAGCGCCTCTAGTGTTAATTTCACCAGGTATAGGTATAATAACATGATTGTATAAGACCATGTTTGAAAAAATAATAAAAATCAATGCATTAGAATGTGCTGTAAATAGCTTTAGGTACATCTATCAAATTCATAAATGTAAGTGAACATTCCATGGTGTGCAAGAGATGATCTAAAAGTCTAGTCTCTAAATAACCAGAATCAAGACACATCCCTCAAATGAACCACAACCTGAGCTGGGCAGGAGGTATGGAAAGAAAAAATGTGCAAATGCTTTTATTTAATTCTTGTAAGCAACCTCTACCAGTCCCCTTATGTAATGCGACTTCAAAGAGCAAGTGCTGCAAAGTGCAGATTAAAAAAAAAAAAAAGGTTGGAATACACAGCACAAATGAAACAGAGTGCCCCTGGAGTGACAATAAGCACATTTCTCATGAAACGTGAGTAACGACAGTGAATTGCAGCAATGCATCAATTATGCCCCTTCACTGGCACACCTGAGTGCCCCCTATCTATAGCTCTTTTCATCTCCCTCAAACTTACTCAAGAGTAAGATATTATCAGCATCATTTTTTTCTTTCTTTCTGATGCACATAATATAAAACAGGCTCTTAAAGATATAGAACAATCATTAACTCAGCCTCAAGTTCTTCCTGCCTCAGTCAACATTTACTGTATTTCTTTTTTTTTTTTTTTTTTTTTTTTTTTTAAGTGAATGGTGACTGAGACTTTCATTCTGCCTAATCTCCTATTTGTCATTATGGAGGATAAAAAGTCATATGAGTTTGGGATATCAAAAGGGTGAGTCAGTGATGACAGAATTTTCACTTTCTGGGCATAAACTATCCCTTTAAGAGCCTGTTTTATATTATGTGCATTGGAATTGACAGAATAAAGGCTAAAAAGCTAAAGAAAAACAGCTAATGGGACATTAAAGGAGATATTTGGCATAATGTTCGCCTCAGTCACCATTCACTTTCATTGATTCTTTTTTCCATACTAGAAAAGTGTGTGGTGACTGAGGCTGTTATTCCATAACATTCAACCTAACATCTCCTTTTGTGTTTTCCTTGGAAGAAAGAAAGTTTGGAACACATGAGGGCGAGTAAATGATGACAAAATGTACATTTTTGTGTGAACTATGCCTTTAAATTGAACATCCTCAAGATCCCAAAGTTTTCTCTAAAGTGTCTAACAAATTTTTTGATGCTTAGCATATTTGTGTAACAGCTTTTGTACTACTTTGCAAAAGCAAATGGCAGCTGCTAAGCAACCATGCGCTTTTCTTGTGAGTTTGTAACTGGAACAGCTGCAAAATGCACCCAAAATGTGTTTTAGACAAAGCCATGTTACCAAAGTACAGGCAACAGAGTAACACTTAGAAGTCAGGAACCAAGGCCATAGCCTAGTCTACAGCTGTGTATTCATAGCTTCAGTGGCTATGACTCAACTCACTGGGACACATAATGCCTGCTTTAGTGGGCTCTGACAGACCATTTAAAACATGCACCTTGGCTGAACGCCTTTCTGGCACAGTCCTTGAACTTAGTATTCGGGTGTGCGTTGGTGTATGTGTGCATTTGTCTGCATTTTTTGGCCATGCTTTAGTCCAAAGAGCTCTAATCATGAACGAATTTGTATGAGCGTTTTAAACGCACTTGATTTAGCAAACATACTTCATTATTATCTGATTAGCATAAAAAACAATTAAAAAAAACCTGTGTGGTATATCACATACTAATATCCTCTACCTTTCTCTGTCTCTCTTTATTTCTCCTGCTTTCATTCTCTCCACAGAGTTCAACTATTTAACATTTGCAGACCCCAGTGCTAGCACTCCAAATTGGATGTAATATTTCTCCAGCTGTGTATCCAGTGCTCGATGATTATGGTGAAGGTTTCTCTGTGGAGTCAACTACACTTCCCCAGGCGAGTTGAGACATAGCGTGCCATTAGGCTCTATGGGAAACTTAGAGGTACCTGTCTGATAGAACAAGCAATTACCACCTTCATGACTCTGTATTCTGCTCTCTACCCTTTTTAGATGCTGTAGCTGAGGTAGTATTAAGGAATGGCTTGGCTTTGTGGCAGCATGCTTCTAAATGCACAGATAAAGGTGAAGTGTGTAATGTGTTGGTTGTTTGCTTTAAAATTGTCCTAAAAACCCATTGACAGAGCAATTACTTAAAAATACTTTCTCCTAACCCAGAGACAAGTAAGCATTTCTTGGGTATATTTGTTGGAACATTTTAAACACTTTGGCTCTGTGGTGCTATCAAAACATTGCTCTGTTGGTTTGAGGATTCCCACCAGCCCGACACAGCAACACTGGCTCAACCAATGGTGTAATTTTAGGGCGGGACTAACTTTTTGTCGACCAATGGCAGACGGTGGGTGTGTTCAAAAACCTGTATGAAAACAGTCATTATTTCTGTAATTCCATTTAGTGATGCGAGATTCATGCCAATGAAAGTACACACTTTTAAGAGGCATATGGGTGTTCATTCAACTTCGGGCAGTTGTAGCACTGTGGGCTTCTAGAAAGTAAAGTATCGTTAAAAAAGAAAAAGAAAAAAAAATGCATTCTTATTTGTTTTTTTGTCTACAAAATAATGTCCAATAGTGTATGTGCATGCATCACATGAGATTTATTTCATTTTTATAATTTATTATTTTATTTTTTTCTAAAATAACAGTGATGGAAATTACATTTTTAATGTTTTTGAAATTCAAAGGTAACATTTTATGTATCCAAAATACACACAAATAATATTTTCACACGCTTTTTGCATAATTTGGCAAAATTACAGCGTGATTGTAAATGACGGCCAATAAAAATATTCTGTTTACAAATTATGTTCTTCAAACATCACTTCTCTCATATTTCATCTCAAGCATGCTCTTTTTGTAGTTTAATATTGAAAGTCTGGTTTAAAAAAGTTGAAATCTGTTAGTTTTAATAAAAATCTACCTCTGGGACATTAATTTACCCGAAGTTAAAGAAACACCCATATATTCTTTAAATCAAGAGCATTTCCGTTTAACTGGTGGTTGTTATGACCCGGTTAGTCCACTGCTATTTTGTGTTTTTGTTTAAAGGTGATTTCTGGGCTCATGGGTGATTGGGAACACCGGTGCGCAGGTTTCCCGGTCTACTTAAGCTGCAGAAAGTGCGTGGTTGCATTTGCTCCTGGCTTCGCTTCAGTGCACCTTACCCGTTTTTGTTTTCTCATTCGTTGTGCTTGAGCCAGTGTTTGATATCTAGTCTTTCAATGTATTCTTTTCCCTGTTTTTATGTTGTTATGTGCATGAGCGCCTGCAGGATTGTATCTGAGGGTAAGCACAGAAATCAAACGATGTTACATTTTCTCTTAACAGCTTACAGTTCATTGTGTTGCAGTTGTTTGTATCCTGATAAATACATGTAGTGTGACAATAAAATGTATTTTAAAATCATAAGGATTTTCATGATTAATTATTTTCATGTATTTAATACAGGAAGTGTACAAGATATTTTACCACAGATTAAAAAAAAAAAAAAAAAAAGTCATATTATATTTAGCTGAATTGCTTCAAAATTGTTTAGAATAATGTCCAGACACTGCTGGTCCACAATAATCAGAGCATATTTGATATTTTATTATTGTTGCACTATGGCATCCCCTCAATCTGGATTGGTGGCATATGATTTGTGGATTTAATAATAATAATATGTATACTTTATATACACTAGGAGTGTAACAGTATGAGATTTTCACAGTATGATAACCGTCACAGAAAATACCACGGTATTACAGTATTATGGTATTAAGGTGTATTACTAATATTATTAACAGTTTAATATTTAGTTATACAATTAGTTACATTTTGACTTACTGCTGCCATTTAATTGTATGCCATGCTGCCAACTATTATTTTTGATTTATTATTTTAAGGCTTATGAATCTGTATAAATAAAATATAATAAAAATATCAACTGAAATGTAAAAATACTAGAAAATCAAAGTCAGTTCTGTTCCAAATTTTAGGTCGAGTGGCAAAGTGCTCAGATGCAGTACCAGGAATGTCCTAAAAACTCAAATGAGGATTCAATAATTATGCCTGTTGCCATTATTACATTGTCTGATATTTATATCTGGTATATGGCCATATACGAACAAATACAATTAGAGCTCATTTATTTGAGAATTTATGTACACATTTAAATTCTACAAGTGTGTGTTATACTTAAGGGAAAGACTTCAGGTGTTTTATGCAACCGGGCATTGGGACTTACTTGTTGTTATTATTATTAAATAATATATTAATACAATAAATCTTCATGATGTTTAGGCAATAGTGTGAGGTTTCCATGGTTACATGGGCTGGTCTTTCTCAGTTTAAAAAGCGGCATCAATCATGTGATCACTGGTGGGAGAGTAAGATATAAAGTTTGGGATCTAATTAAAACGAATGTTAGAAACACCTCTCAAACCACATGAAGTGACAACATTTTATTGCACAACATTATATAAGATGTTTACAAGATTAGAAATATTATAATAACTTCTAAAATAACTGGTTACAATGCAAGTGCTGTTAGCAGTTGGAGCCAGCAACTATTTTCATTTTCACGGCATCAAAAAATGCAGCGCTCCCGTGAGAGATGCTAAAAACACAGTTAAACATGATGCAGTTGTCCAAAAACATCCATCTAGCTAATGTTTACATGGAAAACGATTGAAAAACAGCACGAGCGGACACAAAAACACGCATGGTTTGATAAACCCCTTCACATGACACGGCACTAACAAGTTAACTCTAAAAAAGATAGCCTTTTGTTTCAGTTGAATGTAGGTAATGTTCCACTTTATCCAGCGCTGTTTGTTTTCTGTATTCGTAAATACCCCGATACTGTTTTACTGTGTGAGAAACCACTCCAAATGATTCCGTGAGAGAGCGCTCTGAATGAATTGTACCGAATCAAGAACTGATTCAGAGCGTTTTGCAAGCCTGTTTGGCCAATTCACTGAAAAGAACCGACTCAAAAGTTATTCATTCGCAAATTGGGCATCGCTAGTTCTTTTAAACAGCCAACAGAAATATGGGACACATTTCATGATTGATTAAATATTCTGAGAGTAAATGTTACTCAGGTCAGTCCGAAAGCTCACGTCCGTACAGCTGCAGGCGCCATTGGCTAAATATAAATGTTATTTTGTTGATAATTTCACAACAATATTAATGCTGCATTTTTTTTTTTGTTTTATGGAAAACCAAATAACTTATGTTATTCCATGCACCTAACCCAGATGCAAACTGTTCTAATGTGATTTTAAACAGAATATTTCTCACACTGATGTTGTTCCAAACCTGGATGACTTTATTTTGGCCCACTTTAACTGCTCTGTACTAACATTAAAATGCATAAAATATTTCGAAATTTTTTGCTAATGAGGTTGAGGTATGGGTAGGTTTAGGTGAAGGCATAGGGGTAGGGGTCAGGTTTTAGGGTAAGGGTTGGGGTAAGGTTAACAGTGAAACTACAGATATAATTAAACGCAGGTATTTTAAAATGTAAGTACAATGTAACAACACTTATGAAGATAATAAATTGTATTGGGTCCCTTTGTTTCTGCAGTGGAACACAAAAGCAAATGTTACTCAGGCCACATGCTCAGTAATCCGTTGAAAGTCATATCGTTTTGGAACAACATGGGGGTGAGTATATGATGACAGTTTTTTTTTTTTTTTTTTTTTTTTTTTTTTAATTAAGTGAACTTGCCCTTTAATTGCTCTGTCAATGGGTTTTTAGGACAATGTTAAAGCAAACACCTGCACCACTTCCCATAAATTCCTAAAGGAAATTACATCACAGAACAATGGCATTTTGCTTAAAGCTCACAACAGATAGTTTTAGAGTTAAGACCCTAGATTTAGTACTTACCAAATTATGTCAGTGTGTTGTTTTTTGAATGATAGGGATGCATACAAGTACTGTATCTAAAATATCTGGACTATAAATATATAGGACATATGCTGATCACTTCTGATTTAAAGGTCAGCCAGTGATGCAGAACAGTAGATGAATCCTCATTGGTAACCTCAACTCCTAAATGTACAATTGACATTCAGGCACTGACAAGGCCTGAGGCATTGCCCAAAGCAACAGCATGTCCGAAAAAGGCAATGTCCCCCTTTCCAGACCCAGGCAGCCTAAACAGGGAGTATGGGGAAGAAGACACATGACTGATATTTTCCTATCCTTTCTCCAGGTGTTGGGGGCTTTTGGGAGCTAGGGGGCTCTTTATGAAAAAGTAAACGGGCTCAATACATCTGTCTTAAGCGTCGAGAGAAAGCAAATTTACAGAGTGTTTTGGGCCCTGTGAATTAATCCATCAGTCCTGATTTTGAAAAAGCACTTTAAATGTACCTCCAAGCTTAAAATACTCAAAGCTAGTTTATTCACTTTCCTGTTTCATAAACCAGCCTTGTTTACTGGTCTTGGCCACTTTAAGGTGGCCTTAGTTGGTTTATGGATAAATGACGTGACACTCATTTTTATTGTATTTTTTTATTTATTGTTTTCAAATAAAAAAATACATAAGATTAAAAAAATATATTTGAAATTAGTTTAATATAATATATATATATACACTATATTGCCAAAAGTATTCGCTCACCCATCCAAATAATTGAATTCAGGTGTTCCAATCACTTCCATGGCCACAGGTGTATAAAATGAAGCACCTAGGCATGCAGACTGCTTCTACAAACATTTGTGAAAGAATGGGCCGCTCTCAGGAGCTCAGTGAATTCCAGCGTGGTACTGTGATAGGATGCCACCTGTGCAACAAGTCCAGTCGTGAAATTTCCTCACTACTAAATATTCCACAGTCAACTGTCAGTGCTATTATAACAAAGTGGAAGCGATTGGGAATGACAGCAACTCAGCTATGAAGTGGTAGGCCACGTAAAATGACAGAGCGGGGTCAGTGGATGCTGAGGCGCATAGTGCGCAGAGGTCGCCAACTTTCTGCAGAGTCAATCGCTACAGACCTCCAATATTCATGTGGCCTTCAGATTAGCTCAAGAACAGAGAGTAGAGAGCTTCATGGAATGGGTTTCCATGGCTGAGCAGCTGCATCCAAGCCATACATCACCAAGTGCAATGCAAAGCGTCGGATGCAGTGGTGTAAAGCACGCCGCCACTGGACTCTAGAGCACTTCTCTGGAGTGACGAATCACGTTTCTCCATCTGGCAATCTGATGGACGAGTGTGGGTTTGGCGGTTGCCAGGAGAACGGTACTTGTCTGACTGCATTGTGCCAACTGTGAAGTTTGGTGGAGGGGGGATTATGGTGTGGGGTTGTTTTTCAGGAGCTGGGCTTGGCCCCTTAGTTCCAGTGAAAGGAATTCTGAATGCTTCCGCATACCAAGAGATTTTGGACAATTCCATGCTCCCAACTTTGTGGGAACAGTTTGGGGATGGCCCCTTCCTTTTCCAACATGACTGCGCACCAGTGCACAAAGCAAGGTCCATAAAGACATGGATGAGCGAGTTTGGTGTGGAAGAACTTGACTGGCCTGCACAGAGTCCTGACCTCAACCCGATAGAGAACCTTTGGGATGAATTAGACCGAAGACTGCGAGCCAGGCCTTCTCGTCCAACATCAGTGTCTGACCTCACAAATGCGCTTCTGGAAGAATGGTCAAAAATTCCCATAAACACACTCCTAAACACACTTGTGGAAAGCCTTCCCAGAAGAGTTGAAGCTGTTATAGCTGCAAAGGGTGGGCCGACGTAATGTTAAACCATATGGATTAAGAATGGGATGTCACTTAAGTTCATATGCGTCTAAAGGCAGATGAGCGAATACTTTTGGCAATATAGTGTATATACACACACACACACACACTGGTGGCCAAAAGTTTGGAACAATGTACAGATTTTGCTCTTATGTAAATAAATTGGTACTTTTATTCACCAAAGTGGCATTCAACTGATCACAATGCATATTCAGGACATTATTAACATGAAAAATTATTATTACAATTTGAAAAAAAAAAAAAAAAAAAATCTACTTCAAAGAGAAAAAAAATCCTCCATGTGCAGCAATGACAGCTTTGCTGATCTTGGCATTCTAACTGTCAGTATGTCCAGATACTCAGGTGACATTCCACCCCACACTTCCTGTAGCAATTGTCATAGATGTGACTGTCTTGCCGGGCACTTCTCACACACCTTAGTCTAGCTGATCCCACAAAAGCTCAATGGCGTTAAGATCCATAACACTCTTTTCCAATTATCTGTTGTCCAATGTCTGTGTTTCTTCGCCCACTCTAACCTTTTCAAAAATGGCTGTTTCTTTGCAATTCTTCCCATAAGGCCTGCACCCCTGAGTCTTCTCTTTACTGTTGCACATGAAACTTGTGTTAAGTGGGTAGAATTCAATGAAGCTGTCAGCTGAGGACATGTGAGGCGTCTATTTGTCAAACTAGAGACTCTGATGTACTTATCCTCTTGTTTAGTTGTACATCTGGCCTTACACATCTCTTTCTGTCCTTGTTAGAGCCAGTTGTTCTTTGTTTTTGAAGACAGTAGTATACACCTTTGTATGAAATCTTCAGTTTTTTTTTTTTTTTTTCGGCAATTTCAAGCATTGTATAGCCTTCATTACTCAAAACAATGGTTGAATGACGAGTTTCTAGAAAAAGCTGTTTCTTTTCTTATTTTCTTCTTCTTTTTTTTGCCATTTTTGACGTAATATTGACCTTTAGACATGCCAGTCTATCACATACTGTGGCATCTCAAAAACAAACACAAAGACAATGTTAAACTTCATTTAACTAACCAAATAGCTTTCAACTGTGTTTGAAAGCTATTTGGCTTGAGCCCTGTTTTTTAGGACCCCATCAAAAACGAGATGGTTCATCTCAAGGGGTTTATCCTAATAAATAAAATTATCTCATATAATGGTAAGTGATTTTCTAGAACTAAATTAGCAATTTAGCATGATTACTCAAGGATAAGGTGTTGGAGTGATGGCTGCTGGAAATGGCGCCTGTCTAGATTTGATCAAAAATGACTTTTTTCAAACAGTGATGGTGCTGTTTTTTACATCAGTAATGTCCTGACTATACTTTGTGATCAGCTGAATGCCACTTTGGTGAATTAAAGCACCAATTTCCTTCCGAAACAGCAAAATCTGTACATTATTCCAAACTTTTGGCTGCCAGTGTGTGTGTGTGTGTGTGTGTGTGTGTATATATATATATATATATATATATATATATATATATATATATATATATATATATATATATTCGTGTTGCTATAAATGTTTTTCAAAAAGTTATGAGACCAGCATGGACACAAAGATTACATTTCTACGAACTTGACACGTTTTAAACTAGATTTTAATAGAAATAATTTTATTATTTATTTATTTTATTTTATCTCAGGCAACCTAATTTGTCAGTGACCCTGATGTTGATTCTCCAAGCCTGGCCAAGCTTAAAGGAATAGTTATCCTAAAAATGATTATTCACTCATCATTTACTCACCTTCCTGCTGTCTCAAACTCACATGACTTTCTTTCTTCTGTGGAACACAGACGAAGATATTTTGATGGAGTTATGAAGTAGTTTTGTCCATTCAATGCAAGTCAATGACTTTCAAGCTCAAAAAAGGACAAAAAGGCAGTACAAAGGTAGCTAGGGGGAAGCTTCAAATTATGATCATGCCAAAAGTCTGCAGATGTCAAGATTAATAGTGAAAAAGGAGTTACATTTCGGTCTGTTTCTCGCCCAAAACTAAACATATCACTTCAAAAGACAGGGATTAAACCACTCGAGTAGTATGGATAACCTTTATGCTGCCTTTATGTCCTTTTTGGACATTTTGAAAATTAAGAAATGTTGACATTTTGAAAATTATTATTTGTTGGTGAACTACACCTTGTCTATGTTGGGGAAAGGTCAGTGGAGGATAGCCCAATTATGGTTTAGATACATATACAGTATAACGGAGCAAAAATGTTCTCCTCAAGTGCTTCATATTAGCTGGTACTGAGGTACTCTGAGAAAACGACAGCACATAAAGGAAGAGGCTTTCAGTTGAAGTGCATCTTCAAATCACAACCACCCCAAATCAATCTATCATTACCTTCACTTTAAGCACCGCATCCGAGCAGAGAATGACATTCAGCGGTGAAGTTTTCTATTTTGTGGTGTGTCACTGTTGTGGCAGCAAGAAAGGCATCAGAATTCACTCACAACTGAGTTCAGGTGAGTTATGGTCATGGCCCTGCCACACTCGCTAGGCTTCATCGCTTAACAGCATGCTAGCAAAGCTAGCCAACAGAGGTTGAATGATTTACACACATGCCAATTGTGACATTCCCACCGCCTTCCCCCCCTGCTGGGTGTATTATAAAATGGTCCCATTTTCATGAATAATGAGCACACAAGCCTGCTCTTGGCATGGCTCCACAGATTCAGGGCTTTGTGTTTCCCATCACAACTGAATGACAGATTTCATATTATATCTGTGTTTTTCTGTGTCTTTTCCTTGTTTTGTGTAAAAAAGAAGAGAAAAAAAAGACAAAGTTTTTGTTGTTTTCATTTAGACGAACACTGTGTCAGAACTAGACACAAAGGGAAAAAAGTGACAAGTGATAAGCTTTCTTCTTATAATAAAGCTACGTTAACCTCTGTTTTTGTCCAAGGAGCAGGACATTTTTTCAGTGGCTTGGTTTCTATTTTTGCAACATTGTGCTTAGTAGCTCCACCCACCATTATATTTTATTGGTCCAAAATCCTAGATATTTCAGTGGTGCTTGCCTGTGCAAAACTCATCGCCATAATGCTATAGTGCTATGATTGGTCACATAATTTGAAGTTGCTCATGTCTGAATGGCGAAGGATGAGTTACATGCCAAAGTTTAATAATTAGGGTAAAGGGGTTTGCTCTAATCCCTTAGCAAGCACCACTTATTTTCAATACAAGAAAATTCACTTCATTAAGACTCTGGTAAACACTTATTTATAGTCTGCACAATGGAAATCAAAACAAACCATTCCAGTAAGACCTCGCAGTTCTGTTTGGTAATATATCCCCCTTTATCTTTGATGGAGGCTTGTATCCTCTCTTGAGTCAAAGCGTCTCAGTGGATTTTTCATTAAAACCCTGCCAAGATTCTGAGAGCTGGATCATCAGCACTATGGTGGAATCTGTTTTAATGATGGTAAGGTGAGAGTCCTCATCCCCAGGAACCCTCTCAGAACACCTAACAGGATACAGACAGTTTATTCGAATGAATCAACTGACAACACTTATCATTATGGAACACAGGAAAGTATTGTGTGCTGTAAAACAGTGGTTCTAAAGTGGTGGGTTGCGACCCCCCAAAAAATAAAAAATGGATCACAGGTCTGTTCTGATAGGAAAATCAATGCTAAATACAAGCAATAAAATGCAACTAACCATATACTCATTATGATAGTAAAGTAAATAGGCATACCCGTTTTAAATGGAAGGAAACAACGCTTCTAATATCTTTTGTTGTTGACATCAAAAGCTGTGTGGCTAATCAAACTCTATAGAATTTTGGTGCAAATTCTGTCTCTTGGTCGAAGATATCCAAATTAGACAGATGCAAACATGGACAGGATGCTTTTACTTGCCATTATACTTGAAAAACAAGAGCAAAACTACACAAGGTTATAGAAAATATGACCCATACTACATTAAATACACACACACACACACACACACACACACACACACACACACACACACATGTTGGTGCAGCTATCCTTATGAGGACTCTCCACAGACATAATGATTTTTATACTGTACGAACTATAGATTCTATCCCCTAACCCTAATCCTATCCCTATACCTAACCCTCACAAAAAACGTTCTGCATTTTTACATTTTCAAAAAAAACAAAACATCGTTTAGTATGTTTTTTAAGTGATTTGAATTATGGGAACACTAGAAATGTCCTCATAAACCACATTTATAGCATAATACCCTTGTAATTACCAGTTTGTAACCTAAAAAAAAATGTCCTGTAAACCACCAATCCCCCAACACACACACACACACACACACACACACACACACACACACTGTTACCCTATTCCTTCTAATGTGTAGGTTATCACTGTACCGTAAATGTCAGTTTAGACAGCATACACTCATGAATTATGGATAGATGGCACATCCTTAGTTTGCTGTGGTTTCCTCCCTAGGTAGTGTTATAGAACAGCCTATTTCCTGATCCAGGGCTTAGTGTCCACAGCTACTGTATCGCACATACCCTACACTCCCACCTGTGCTTGCATTACAACTACCTTCCTAAGCACTGACAAGAAGAGAAAACATGCAAGCAAGAGATGTGTAAGACCAAGTTTGAGCAACACATTTTAGCAACATAGCATTGCAATGTGGACATACATACAGTATACTGTATACACTGTATATTGTGTCAAAATTGAGTTATCACCAAAATCAGGTCTCTTAGACTATACAGACTATAGACTATTCTTGTGACAAATGGGTTTGGTTTAGCATATGCATATATAATCAGTGCATTATGATAGGTATGCACACCACATTTTAGCTGGACAGTCAATATATTATAATAAATATTTACATTTATTCATTTAGCAAACACTTTTATCCAAAGCCACTTACAAAATGAGATATTGTTATAACTTAACACGTAGTTAATGGAATAGTTCAGCCACATTTTTACTCATCGCCATGCCATTCCAAACCTTTATTACGTTCCAAACCTTTATGACACAAAAGGAATGTTTTAATGAATATAGTGGGCCATCTTGTCAATACAATTGCAGTGGATAGTGCCTCACTTCAAAGCTTAAAATGACTCAAAAGTATCATAAAAGTACTCCAGGTGACTCCTGTGTCATATTCTAAGTCTTCTGAAGTCAAACGATAGGATTTTGTGAGATACAAACCACAACTATAAGTCATTTTGAGGTGAAAATTCTGGCATCCATTGCACCTTTATGAGCGCTATGAGAGAAGCTTGTTCATAGCGGCACAAGTGTTCATCCCAGAACTTGCATGTTTTTAGCACTAAGCAATGCAAGTTCCTGATTGAGGGACATGAGGGTGACGGAATTGGCAGAATTGTCAGTTTTGGGCAGTATAGATATTTTCATATAAGCCAGCATCGCCCATCCTGCAAATTATTCTTTTTTAAAGAAAAGATTCAAGCATATTGCAAAAGATTTCAGTATATTGCTTCTATCTGTTTTTAGGCAGAAAACTCAAGTGATTGATCAGAGACATGCAAGTTTCTGTTGCTCTCCTGCCATCTACAAAGTTTCAAATAAAATGTTCCCCCGCTTGAGCCCATCATCTAAGAAGTGCATTAAAAAATGCCTTGCACTGCACAAGCAAAGCAACTCAAATAAGCACTTTCTATCCCTTTCTGAGTCACAGATGCCTGTGCCCCCAAAACTGGAAATGCATCAAGTTGTCAATATTGCAATGAATGTTGCAAAGAATATGTTCCTGTTTGCTGTCCCCCCTAATTTGGAAAATGGAATCTACACCCCTGATCAGTATCTTTTATGTCAAGACTCTCTCTAGATATTGTTTCTACAGATATGTATCAGAACGGTTACATTGTAGTTGTTTGGTAAGATGCCAAAATTCCATATGACAGTTCCCAGTCTGACTAATTAAAATAATGAATCCTCATTTCATCAATCCTTACATAAGAGGCTGTCAACACACTGATAAGTCACATCAGATAAACAAACAAAACACTTTACAAGAAAAGCATGCACAAGGCATTTAGTGAGCTCTCTTTAGAAGAGCTCTCCCGCTATGTGCAGTCATAAAACAGGCAAGGAGTTCATTAATGTTGATGGTTAATCTACAGCCTTCATTGATTGGCTTTGGTTAATTTTGTAGCCATGTCATTTATAATAATCTCATATGCGCAAAAGGACACACTGGCTGCGTAAGGTCTGAACTACAGTATACATGGAACACTGTTAAAAAAAAAAAAAAAAAAAAAAAAAGGTGCAACATTTAAATTAGCTGTGTTTCTTCTAGGTTACACCAATGATTTTTTTTTATTTATTTATTTATTTTAATTTTTTATGGGCTAGATCAAGTAGAAGTAGATCCTGGAGGTAACAACTGCAGATGACCACTTTATACAGTTTATGTACATGGTCTAAAAACAGCTATTGTTTGATGAAAGCAAAAGGATGTACAAGATGAGTCTACAACACAGTGATTCCAAGAGAGAGATAAAAGAGGAGGCAGAAAGAAAGAGAGCGAGAGAGAGAGAGAGAGAGAGAGAGAGAGAGAGAGAGAGAGAGAGAGAGAGAGCGAGCATTGAGCTGACTGGCACACACCTCTTATACATATGAAGGATGATGGGGCAAGATGTCCTTTTACTTTTCGATTTTGAGCCAGCTAAAGGATCACAAGTTTCCATTTAGTTCCCTAAAACAATGTGGAATGATACTTTGCATGCTCAATTAATTTGTGTATATTACAATTTATCACTTTATGCACATTGTTCTAAAGTGTGTCTTCTTCCCCCATTTTCTAAACTGTGATTAAGCCAAACCAAATGACTACAAAACTTCAGGGGTATATAAGTCCATCAGGCTCACTCTGCGTTTTAAGTGTCTTTGGAGACAGTTCATTTCCATTCAAGACTCTGCAAAAGTCAGTCTTGATTTGCTGAGGGCACACTAACTTAAAAGCAGTCCCTTACCTTGCGCGGATGCCAGCTGAAACACCACCGACAACAATACTACAATCCAACAGAGTCTCCTTCTCGGTTTGCCCGAATTCCCAAACACTGCCAGAAGAGCAGGTGAAGAGATATTGAACGGCTTTGTCCTGCACGCCGGGTACATGTTGCTCCTCCACAGTCCTGCCACTGTTGAGTGTGTGGACGGCGCGTAATTGTCTAGAGAGTGTGCGGTCTCTGGCGCGTCCTGCGCCTTAGCGCAAATGAAGCGAGGTGCGAATGAATTAAAGACTGATCCTTCAACCATACGGCACTTTTATATATCAGACTTGGATATTGTTTAACTTCGATGTAGGTCTGAGTTTGCGAACAATATTTAAAAATATTTTAAAACTTTGCGCACGGGAGGCCGTGTATAACGCACGAACATTCTATAAGGTGTCCGAAATGCACATAAAGGTTGGTTTTCTGAGTGTCTTTTTATCAGCAATCTACACTGACATGCATTTAATGTAACATTTAAAAAATATATAGGCTATGTTTAATCACACAATATATTCCAAATCCAGGGCGATCACACTTTTAGTTCAAGAACTGTTGACAACTGTCTCCAGAGTAGCCTGTTGTTTGCCAAGTGACATTCACTCACTCGTTTGTGCGTAAAAATTCACGTCCATGTGTCCAATAAAATAAAAGTTACTCTCCGTCCACCCCGCTTTTATGTTTAATATCCACAAGATGAGTCCTTTGCAGTTACGGACCTCCAGCTCACAGAGTCCGCCCAGATTCAGAATAAGCTTTATTTGGCATAAGTAACTTTCCAAGTCCCGTTTTACTGTGCCGCGCAGTCGTTTGGTACTAGGGAACCATGTCGTGCGGAAAGCTCTGCTGTAAGGGTGGGAAACGGAATCCGTGAGGGATCAAACAGTCATCGGTGTGTGTCGCGCAGGAACCTTCGGTGTGAAGCGCTGAAGATCTTGAGCATCATATGAGCAGCGGATCGGGGAGAGCGATGCGCACGGAGGGGGCTGACGCACGGTGCCACCGCGCGGTGAGCTCCAATAAGACACACAGTGAGACAGACAGACGCGCTCTTGCTACTGGAATGAACGTATACTAAAGCAGTTGAACACTTATTCTGAACAAATGAATAATCAGCCATCACAGTAATGAGCGTGTGCCTCTTTTACACACCACACCGCTCTCTAATAGATTGATTAGTGGACAGACTGTCCAAGCTGCTAATGTTTGCGGAGCTGACTTTGATTGGTAGTGACATATAATTGACTGAATTGGTCAGATACGACCTTTAGGGATTCAAGTGGCACTAATACAACCGAATGAATGTTGCAGTGACGGACCAACCATGATTTTTACATTTCGTAAGTGAGATATTAGTGTGTGTGTGTGTGTGTGTGTGTGTGTGTGTGTGTGTGTGTGTGTGTGTGTGTGTGTGTGTGTGTGTGTATGTGTGTGTATGGTTCCCAGAGCATTGCTATGTGGTTTCTAAGGTGTTCTGGGTGTTGTAGTTGTAGTAAAAGGAGTTCCAGGTTCTAATCCACCCTAATATAACTTAAAAAAAAAACAAAAAACAAAAAAAAAACATCCATTTAAGATTTAACTGGAGAAGAGCAGCGGAACAGCAGAGCGAGTAGAGCACGTGTCTGGATGCATGAGAGAACATCGCAGCCTGCTGTCACTGGTATTACTGGTTATCACTGAGGAGCATAACACCAGTGACAGTAACACCAGTGTCAGTTTTTATGAAATGGCAGCTGCAGTACCTACCTTAAACCGCATGTTGCTAATCATGCTGTACTCTCTAAAGCGTGTCATTTAATCAAATTAAAATATACTTTTTGACAATTCTCTTATAATAAAAATAGGTCATACTAGTGATGTCATCTGAAAGCCTCAAATAAAATTATGGAACAAATGAGTACATTTCTGATACTTTAAAAGGGACAGTAACTTACGCTGCATTCCACTCAACTCGGAAAGTCGGATTTCCAACTTCCTACTAGGAAAAGAGCAATGGAACGCCACTTGAAGTCCGAATTCCAACTTGGAAACTAATGCGGACATTTTCAACTCAGATTTCGCCGAGATTCAGGTGTGTGACGTCACACAAACATGTTGGCACCCAGGTAG
Organism: Myxocyprinus asiaticus; assembly: GCF_019703515.2. Lineage (NCBI taxonomy): Eukaryota > Metazoa > Chordata > Actinopteri > Cypriniformes > Catostomidae > Myxocyprinus > Myxocyprinus asiaticus. The sequence continues at coordinate 36,295,897 of NC_059375.1, forward strand.
GTATACAAAGTAAGTGACAAAGATTCACTTTTATTAAACAATATTGATAAATGAGCCTACATTACATGATATTAAAGCTTGTTTAACAAACGTTTGCGGAGAAAGTTTTTCAAAACATGGTCAATTATACTCTCTTTTTTGATAATGGTACACCTGTAGCACAAATGCTAGCACTGCAGCATTGATTATCAATTGGGTTGCTAGGAGACGTCTCTGGTGACAGCTGAATGCCTGCTTAGCTAATGGGAGAATTACAGTTTTGTTTCCTTTCATGTCATCTTCCGAGCATCTGGCAATGGAATGCCTTTATCGTTGGAGATCGGAGATATCAAGTAGGAATATCCCACATCTGACTTGAATGGAACACAGCATTATAATGTGCCTTTCTTGATAGAACTTCACCAAGTAGGATGCAGGATGTAATAAGTGATGTTAAAATCTGGATATTTTTTTCCAAACAAGGGTTTTCTGTTCATTGGTAGCACCAATGACATGACTCCAGGGGACATGGGACAGGGGAACTCTTTCCATCATATTATGTATAATATTTATTTGGAATTTCATTTAGTTATGTCATCTATGTAATACATGTAATGTTGAGGTATTCACCTTATTCAGCCCGCCACTTTTCAGCACTCTGCTCTTCCACATTTTGTCATCTAACTTCCTGAGTCGATCAAAATGGATTACGTGTGGGAGAACAAAGTATTTTTCATCAATATTTGATGGTGTGAGTCTACAGCACCCCTTTACTATGTGAAAATGCTTGTGAGGTGTTTTTTTCTGTCACTGTAAATGTTAGTTTTTTTCGACAACAGGTAAATTGGACATTGCAGATCACGTCTGGACAGCTATGACACACTGCACTTTTTCATGATACAAGTGTTTAACTGTTATACGAGTAATAATGCTTATTTTTTTAGGCTTCAACTTGTTAAAAATTTGTGTTAAAATGTGTAGTTGACATGACATTTCCAACAGTGACAGCTCATATTATTACACATGCAAGTTCATAACATTAAAGAAAATGACAATTGTACTTTTTAAAATTCATTTGTCACCTTACATTTTTAAGAGGCTTAAATGTGATTACAATTGTTGTAAACGGAATATAAAATAAAACATACACGTTCACTAGTGTGTATGTGTGTATGTGTGTGTGTATAAATATAGTAGCACCCCTTACCGGTTTAACACTCAAAAAACACCAATATTGCGATGGGTGAATAACACAAGAAGATGGTCTGAGATGTCGTACAGAGATATTTTTTAATGACTTTGTGTTGTCTCTTCGAGTTTCATGAGCACAGAGGGGCATATTAGTGCATCCACAGCGTGAAGGTAGGATCTTGTGGATTTATGAATGAAGTAGTCTTGTTTTAAAATATCCCCGCTCTGCTTCCAGTTGTTATGACATCCCCTGAACACTTTAAAATACTCATGATAGCTTTTGACAACTCTATAACCTGTAAATCCACTTTGCAAGCTAATTACTCTTTGACATCAACACCAAAGATATCTATATAGCAAGATGGCTGCTGCGCTAGTTTCTTTGGTGCATAAGGTCATGTAATACATTATTACATTTAAAATGGGAGATACATTTATTTTTAAACTCAAAATAGGGCCCTGAACCTCTACACATGACCTTGGGGACAAGCACATTTCTGATACTTTAATTTTCAGATATTGTCTAATTCATGGCTAAAATAGGTATAATTGTTCAAAGAACATCTTATATTATTTAATTATGCAATCAATTATGGCTAAACAGTGTATTTAAAATGTATGATTTCTGTAATGGCTGGAGACAGAAATGTGGAAATTTCAGTAGAATGACCTCACTAATAAATAGACTGAACATGAACTGTGCTTATATCAGTCAACATAAATATATATTTATCACCCTTGACATTCATCTTTTGTTTGCCTTTAAATTCTTCGCTGAATCTTATTCATATGCATGGAAGGCCTCTCCAAATCTATCTGTGGATCGTGCGATTTGCTCAGTATAAGAAAATTTATTTAAAAGTCTTTATCAATAGTGTGAGCCTCCACATGCGCTAGGTCTCCACGGTAATGCGCTCAGCAAGCCACATGATAAGATGCGTGGATTGACTGTCTCAGACACAGAGGTAACTGAGATTCGTCCTCCCCACCTGGACTGAGGCGAGTCACTACGCCACCACGAGGATTTAGAGCGCATTGGGAATTGGGCATTCCAAATTGGGGAATTTGCCCCCCCCCCCTTAAAAAAACAAACAAAAAAAAAAAAAATTAAACAAACAAACATAATAAGTCTTTATCAAACATAATTACCCAGCTCACCTTTGGTTTTTGGTGCTGAGGACAGAGCAGGTATGAATGAAGACAGTGGCATGTAGAAAATTCCTGCACAGGGTTTTTAGGTGTGCAAGACTAACAGGTACTACAGCACTGAATAAAACAGGTGACAGTGACAGTGAAGGAGAGACAGAGACGTTGGGAAAAGTAGAAAGAGTGAGAGAATGTAGGGGGCTTTTACTTTTTAAAGGGATGTATTATATTATTCTGTTACTTCCTAATAAAAGTTACAATTACAATAAATCATTTAGTAGACCCTTTCATCCAAAGCGACTTACATATGAAGAGAAACACAATCAATTTATCATACAGGAGCTGAGAGGTACAGTATGACACAGTACTGAATTTCAAGAGTAAACTAGATACAAAAGCAGAAGTGTGCATGTGGAACAGTATTTTTTTTAATTTTATATATATACTGTGTATATATATATATATATATATATATATATATATTGCCTTTATTTATAGTTATTAATTAGTAGCATCTAGCAACACCAAACGGAATTGCAATCTGTTTGTCTGAGCATCTGAGCCGAACACAAAAAAACACTGACTCAACCAAAAATATATATATTTCTTAGATTTATTTATTTATTTATAAGCAAGTAAACATCTATTTCAGTTTCATTCATTAGGCTTTAAATATCTAGTTTTGGCTATGTCATAGTGAGAGATTTTTCAGTTGATTTTGTTTGTAAATAAATTAATAAATTGCTAAATTAATGCATTTTACTTATGTGAAAGTGTAACTCTTACTTTACTCATTAGTCATCACCATTAGTCAAAAACACACTATTACACATAACACTGCAGATAACACTGTACAGATAGACTGTACCTTATTCCATGTGTTATAGCATTCTCATTTAGTTTTTCATTTCAGACTGATCTCACAGTTAAACTGGAAACAGTAGGTTGTCTTTTCCTTAGCTAAAATCGGTCTGTGCTTACCGAAATGCAAAACACTGCCCCCAGAGGCCAAAGCAGTAACTGTAGGTTGTAATGTCCACAGAGGGGCGCCAAAAGCGAGTTGTGAAGTGAGTTGTTTTCATCTGTACAAGCTGAAATACAGAGAAGAGGAATGAATATGTTATAAACTGTACCCCCAACCCAAACTCCAAACCTAAACCTAACCATCAGTGGAGTAAAAATGTAATGTTAGAGGGAAAAAACACAACCTCTGAATTATGCGAACACAATTACTTCCTGGTTTCAACGTGGGATATGGACCCGGGTCTCTCACACGGCTGAAACAACGCGCTTCAGGTTGTGCCACAGGGGAAGGTAAACACACTGGAGCCAATGCAAAAATGTCTAATAGCAGAGGGGTACTGAACTCTCGGAAACAACATGCCGACTTCCTGTGTGATCATGTTGTTCATGTTTCATGATCATGTTTCTGATCTTGCTCAGATGAAAACTGTTATAACTGTTTAGTTTTGCCAATAGAGTTTCTATAAACCAAACTGAAAAAAAAAAAAAAACAGAAAAGGCAACGCATCAGCAAGTTTCTGATGCCCAAAACAGTGTCATTTTTCTGTCACACTCTTGAATGAGTAAACCACATTAGAAATTAAAAGAAAGGATGAGAGAGAGAGAGGAAAGAGCCCCCATTTCCCAGCATGTACATACAGTGATATTAATAGACTGATAGACAGACTTATTAATGCCAGAAGCTTTAATCGTGGGAAATATGACAGATGGAGGGAGGGTAAAAAGCCAGCAGAAATTTGCTGGAAAGGTTTTTTTTTTTTTTTAATAAGACCAGAAAAAATAAAAAATAATAAAAAAAATTCTTTCTTCTGTGGAATGCAGGAAATGTTAGGCAGAATATTTTGTCTCAGTCACCATTTGCGAGAGAAAAAAGATGCAATAGAAGTGAATGGTAACTGAGGCTAACATTCTGCCTAGCGTATCTGGTTGTGGTTGACAGAAGAAAGTCATATGGGTTTGGAACAACATGAGGTTGAGTAAATGTTAACAGAATTTTTATTTTTTGGTGAACTATCCTTTTAACATTTATTTAATAAGAATTAAAAGGATGACTGATTAGCTAAATACTCACGTTGGTAAATTCAGTGCATATTGTAGATTTAAAGGTGCTCTCAGTAATTTTTTAAATATGATGTCTTGGATACTTACACTGACACCTAGCAGTGTGGATGCAGCATCATTCAAAAGCAATAGTTTTCAGTTATCAATGTCATTGTAGAAATTCACTATTCAGAGTCAGCCATGATTTATTTAATCCATGAGTTAAATTGTCCAATAACATTGTGGTTAATGAGAATAAATGAGTAGTATTCGGCTGGTCATGTGATTCTAATATGGCAACCCCCATGTGCAGACCCTCTCCATGTAGATTAAAAAAGCTTTTATAAGGTTACTGATATGACTTGAGTCTTTATCTTATGTGAGTGCTCATGATTTTATACATCTGTTTCAAAATGACAATTCATTTCTTTAGAAGTAAAACTTGATTTAAATGAGGAGTGCACTTTTATTTTGTATTTTGTATTTTTTTTTTTTTTTTTTCCACTGTGTGGAATTTATCGAAACAATATGCAATTGGTAAAGTGTGATCATAGGTTTATTTCAAACATCTCTCTGAACGGATCAATGACAATCAGTAAGTGGTGTGTCAGTTCATCCAGAAGAGTCAAAACTCGCAAATACTTGTATACTTTCTATTTCTTTCTGTTTCTTAGTGTCTGTCTTGAAGTGGGGAAAAACAGTTTTAGTGTGAGAAAATAGAATGCAAGTTGTGACAGTCTGACGCTCTTACACCTTGGGGGCATCACCCTATCAAAGAAAGAGTCAGAGTGAGAGGTTATGGTTAGGCCAAAAAGTTTCAAGATAAAGCAAAGCAGACTTTTGCTCTATTCAAGTGTTCTTGTGTTCTTTTTGACTACTGCCACAGCACAGATTAGCAAACATTTGAAAACAAAATAATAAACAATACAACAGTTGACAGCATCACTTAATGAAACGCATGGAGAAGTATATAACTAAAATGTATTTTAACACAGATTAAATGTAAAATGCTGGGATCACTACTAAGTGAAAACTTAGTTTCATGAACTATAGTACTTCATTCTTTAAACAAGCCATCCAAATGAACCGATTTGTTAAAATGAATCAGGCTATGGAATCAAGCTTGGAATGGAGTCCCAGCATACTGCTTACTGAATACTGTGCAGTATACATCGTGCATACCATTCTTTAAAACAGTATGTGAAAAAGTATACATTATTCAATTATAAACACTTCCAGCAGTAATATGCTACATTGCTGTCACATGACTGGCCTCAAGTTATCATCTTTAGAACATTTTTACGTTTTTTTTTTTTTTTTTCCACATTTTTAATCTAATTTTGTGTAAAACAAAATAATTTAAAAATTCCATAATGTTCTAGACAGGTCAAATAATGAGTAGGCTAAGGAAACAGATTGAGGCTGCTATTACTATTTGCTCATTCATCACACTAGAAATGGAAGCTCAAAGTCGAGCGCATTGCGTGGTGGGATTCATACTTTACTTCCTAGTGTACTTTTCACATACTGTGCACAGTATACATACTTTATTATAGACAGAAATAGTAAGCATGATGGAAGTAGTAGTACTAGTTAGTATGGTGTGTGGTGGGGTGAGCAAGAGACAGACACAGTGGGTGTTGCGTCAAGCCTCGGAGAGGCATTTATTGAAAATAATAATAAACATAAAGATGTCCAAAAAGGGGAATTATGTGTCCAAGGGGGAAGTGTCCAAAATAAAGTGGACTCTGGCATCCTCGCAGTGAAAGGGGACGTTGTGTAGGATGGGGAGTGTCCAGACGAGGATCCAGGACATGGTGGGGTCCGGCGGCCACAAGCGCACTCCTCCATGATCCGTGTCTTGAGGGATGGCGGCTCCACTGGCGACTTGTCTTCCCTGGAGCCGCGGCGAGTGTGAGGTGAAGGTGGCCCGGCATCCATCCAATTCAGGTGAGCCTCTTTTCCTGCCCAACTAACATTCTTAGGCCTGGCTGTAGGATGGCCCTATGAGGTGGGGCAATGTGTAATGAGTGATAGTGAGAACAAACAGACCCAAGAGCAGAGGAGCAGTTAAAAGGATATATTAACAGCAATAATGAGCAGTCACTGGGTGAGGAACATATTTGTAGAATCCTCCACTGAAGCTCAGGGAGGTGCAGAACAGCAGAGATGGGCGATCTTATCTCCCGACACGTGTGCAGAGACGAGGTATCCTCTGTGGAAGACCAGCTGACACGCAGCAAAACTGGAAGACAACCACACACCTGATACATGGGCAACCAACAGATACATGAGACAGGACCAACTAAGCAGAGAGCGTGAGGTTAGTACTCAACAAACAACAATGCTCAAAAACTCAGTCAACACTGAGCAACATTAAACATACAACATCTAACTACATTTAAAAATCCAGCCCAGGACATGACACATGAGGGGATTAATATAGGCATGAACAAACAAGGGGCAGGTGCCGCTTGCAGCTGAAAGTTGGCATGATCCCGTGTGCCAGCGGCACCTGAAACACATGAGAGCAAAAAGTCAACACACTTGGAAAAAAACAAACAGGGAACGTTGATGCCACGGTCACACAAAGAACGTACACGAAACACAAGAGAGACAGGGGATGATGATGCCATGGTCTTCGTCAAACAAAACCCAACCTGACAAGGTGACAGGATCGTGACATCACCTGAGAGCGCACGGCGGTAACTCATGCACGGCGGTCACTAACAACCGGACCCATGCGCTCACACAAAGAACGTACACGAAACACGAGACAGAAATGGGGCGATAATGCCACTGTTCTGTCAGACAGAAACACAACCTGACAATGTGACAGAACGTGACACATTGATGATGAAAGGGAGGGGCGGGTTGTTCCGCCACAGGTGGTATGCCGTTCTGAATATAGCAATCTTTCTTAAGGCTACTTAGCATTTTGTGACCTTTTGTTTGTCACATACACAGTTATACTCCCTAGAATACATAAATGTTTGAACCAAAGTTTGACCAACATAAACACTGAAATCCAGCTAATCATGCTCTTTTAACAAAAAATGCTTGTATAATTGAAAAAAGAGGTCTACAGTAAATCCATTAGGAACAAAAGCACCAAATCATGCCATATCTTGTACAGTGTTATTGTGCTATCTTCTGAATGTGGCTCACAAGGTTCGATCATGCTAATAACATCCTAGAGTCCTATTCATTGCAAGGACGACAGCTTACAGAAATAATCTCCGGCTTCATTGTTCTGTGACTTGCTGCCTCAGTCGCCTGTTCAGAGATGTTATAGAGCTGTGATTGCACTTCACAGTCCTTTACATGCCTGCCACCACACCATGGAGGGAAGTGATTACCAAAGCCATTAACCTCTCTGCCACACTGAAGCCGACTGCTGCGTCAGAGCAAGATAGAAGTTGAATGAGAGAGAAAAGCAGTGGAGAGAATGAAAGAAAGGAAGAGAGCAAGAGAATGTACATACATACCGTATGTTCGTAGGAGATCGCCCACTGACAGTTCTCTGTAGTCATGACACCTAAATCTGGTTTGGTTGTATGCTAGTACTTGTAGACTTTGTCAGTTTGAAACAGTCTGGCCATTCTCTGTTGACCTCTCTCATCAACAAGGCATTTCCATCCGCAGAACTGCCCTTCACTGGATGTTTTTTGTTTTTGTCACTATTCTGAGTAAATTCTAGGGGACGGAGGGGTCGCTGCCGGCTTCCAAGAGGCGGAGGAACTGCTGCCTTCCACAAAGAAGGGGAGGAGCGAGCTGTCGTCCACCTGAGGGCGGAGGAGTGGTTGAGGACCGGGCAACAGCGCGTCCGGGAGCCGGTGAGCAAGTTTTCTCTCTCCTCTCTATCTGTCGCTCTGCCTCACTCTTTTCCTCTCCCCTTTCGCTCCCCTCGTCTCTCCCAGGGCTCCAAAAGGCAGGGATATATATATATGCTAGCAGAAATTGGAACCTCTGTATTTGGCAATGTTTCATTAATCTAATGTTTTGCTATGTAGTTATGACCGACAGGTGGCGCAGACTGGTGGCAGCAATCTGCATAATCTGAAATGGCATGATGTTTCAGTATAATAGGTAAAGGTCTTATTACTTTATTGATGGAATCACCCTTGTTTAAATAAAGACGTCAGGGTTCATATTTGTGAAGTTTCTCAGTCATACAGTTCATTGTAGAATGTCTTGTAGAGTTTATTCATAATATTTGCTTTGGAAAATGTCCAGATGCTCCAGCATAAAGTCTACAAGACCTCAGCGTATATTAAGCTACTTGGTATTTGCACACACACATAGACACACAGAATGAACTAGCAGTGACAAAGCACCTGATCCATAGCAGAGCTGCTATAAGTAAAGCCAGAGGCTTTCTGGCCTTTTATTAGCCAAATGGGGAAAATGAATATTAATCCCCTTTAAAGTCGAAATGGAGCATCTTATTTAAAAACTGATTAAATTGGGGGCAAAGAGCCATGCTGACTGATCTGAACTGACACTTGGTGTGAAGCAAATGTATTCTCTAATTCCTCAGCTGTGTAGTGGAAGTAAACCAATCTTATCGTTATCTGAGATAACGAGCCCTCACTCTAGGGATAGAATTTCCTGGTGGGCCGGTCGACTTGTGGGCTTGCTGTCGAAACGAAATTAAGTAAATTTGTATAATAAATATTGTACTATAAATATACAAAGATTTTAAAAGGAGAAAAAGTTCTGACATCATCATGCCAGCTTATTTAAAGGAATAATTCACCATTGTTGGTAACACTTTACAATAAGATTCCATTTGTTAACATAAGTTAATGCATTAGGTATCATGAACTAACAGTGAAGAATATACACTCACTTAGCACTTTATTAAGGACACCTGTACACCTCATAATTAATGCGATTATCAAATCAGCCAGTCATGTGGCAGCAGTGCAATGCATAAAATCATGCAGATATGGGTCAGAAGCTTCAGTTAAAGTTCACATCAACCATCAGAAAGGGGAAAAATGTGATCTAAGTGATTTCAACTGCAGCATGATTGTTAATGCTAGACGGGCTGGTTTGAGTATTTCTGTAACTGCTGATCTCCTGGGATTTTCATGCACAACAGTCTCTAGGGTTTACTCAGAATGGTGCCAAAAACATCCAGTGAGCAGCAGTTCTGCGGACGGAAACGCCTTGTTGATGAGAGAGGTCAACGGACAATGGACAGACTGGTTCGAGCTGACAGAAAGGTTACGGTAGCTTAGATAACCACTCTGTACAATTGTAGAAAGCAGAATAGCATTTCAGAATGCACAACACATCAAACCTTTAGGTGGATGGGCTACAACAGCAGAAGACCATGTCGGGCACTTTATTAGGACCATAGTGTTCCTAATAAAGTTATAAGTGAGTGTCTTTTTTTTACAGCATTCATTAATCTTTCATTTTTAATGTTCATATTAGTTAATAAAAATACAATTGTTCATTGTTAGTTGATGTTAGTTCATAGTTCATTAACTAATGGTAACATATACAACTTTTAATTTAAAAAAAAAAATATTACTATATGTTGAAATTAACATTAATCAAGATTAATAAATACTGTTAATATATTGATAATTGTAATTTGTTGACTAATGTCATTAAAGGGATAGTTCACCCAGAAATGAAAATTCTCTCATAATTTACTCACCCTCATGCCATTCCATATGTACAGTATATGACTTCCTTTCTTCAGCAGAACACATTTGAAGAAAAATAGAAAAATATCTCAGCTCAGTAGGTCCTTATAATGGAAGTGGATTGTAACATGATTTTTTATGCTCCAAAAAGCACAGACAATCAGCATTAACATCATCCATACGACTTCAGTGATTAATTGAATGTCTTATAAAGTAATACGATCGATTTTAGATCAATATTTACGTAATTTTTAACTATAAATAATCGCTTCATTTAAGCAGCAGTATGCATGTTCACGAGAGGGCTGTGGTCACACAGACTCTCGTGTGACTTATTGGCAGTGGCATGTTCACGCGAGAAGTGACTCATGCGCGACACACCCGGAAGAGCAGCGCTGTTTAAAACTGAGTAGGAAGAACGCTGTACAGACTGAATGCCGTAAACAAACTGAAGCAAATTTAAAAAAAGATGTCAGAAGATTTTGATTTAAGAGGAGAAAAGGAGGTACAATTATTTGCACAGCCATATTTATGTGAAACTGAGTACTCTGACCAGGAGCACTGGGATATGGAGGAGGCTGGACCAACAAGCCTCAGAGAGACAGAGAGTTCAGGAGACATGGTGGTGCACATGTATGCAATGCCAACAGAGGTAGAGAGCGTCTGCTTCAACGATTGATACATTGCCTTGCCATCGCTGGAAAGCCCTCATGACCTGAGCCCTCTTGTGAACACGCATACTGCTGCTTACCAGACATGATGATTTATAGTTAAAAAGTACTTAAATATTGATCTTTTTTTGCAACAAAAGTGACTGTATTGCTTTATAAGATATTCATTTAACCACTGGAGTCATATAGATGAAGTTAATGCTGATTGTCTGTGCTTTGGAGCATCAAAAATTGTGTAACCATCCACAGGCATAATAAGGACCTACTGAGCTGAGATATATTTCTTCAAATGTGTTCTGCTGAAGAGAGGAAGTCATATACATCTGGGATGGCATGAGGGTGAGTAAATTGAGAGAATTTTCATTTTTGGGTGAATTATACCTTTAACTAATGTTAACAAATGGAATCTTATTGTAAAGTGTTACCAAAAAACTGTTACTGTGCGATGTAATGTTGTACTTAAGGCTTGTAAGACTTCAATTAGACAGTGCAATTATTGACTGGTTATTCACATGACAATGTGTAGTAAAGATACACATGAGTTTCCATTTCTAATTTCCTCAGGAGTACAAAAAGACAAATCGGAACTGTAATTGTTAAATTCAGTATAATTCCCACCCCTAGTCAAGTCATCATAAAAACATAAAATTAGTCAAATGTGCCTTAAGTACTTAGTTTATATTATGTTTCTTTGCTCGATTGGAAAAACTCATGTCTTTTTGACCTCATTGTGAGTTGTCTACTTTTTTGACATTTTACATTGTGATGTGAAAATAGCTATTTCCAATGTATCAAAATACAGCGAACAACATATTATATATATATATTGCCTATATTATACTAAATAGTAAAGCAGGCATCATGTATACATACAGTATGTGATACAAATGATTGGGGATTATATGATGTGATGGGCCAGCATTGGTCTCAGGCTGTTTTAGTCCCTATCTCTCTCTAACCCTTGGAGGACCCAGAGATTAAAATAGGGCAACCTGTAAATGTACTGCTTTGTAGCTGCAACAAACAAATCCAAACAGAACCACATACAAAGGTAAACACACAAAAGTAATGCCAGGCAAGCATTGCTCTGTGACTCAAAACAGAGGCTCAGAAGCCCAGTGGTAATTGGATAGAACAGTAAGCCTGCTGGACACCAACATCAAACAAACCATTGATGTGTCTCCACCTCTTGATTACGGGAGAGAGGGAGAGTTAGCAAGAAGCTTGCAAGTCCTCACAGTTGAGTTCTGACCCCTGTACAATCCAAGTTCAATAGTTTCCATTGGTTCCCCTGGCAACAGCAGTTTTCACAATTCTAAATGAAGAATGTTGGGTTCAAATGACAGTTGGTGCTTTAACTAAGGTTGTGCACCACATGGAGGTTCAAATACCTTCAGAGGAGGTTTTAGCCTGCCTGGACCACCTTAGGGGTCTTTAGAAGTTATAATATTTATGATATCTGAAGCTGGGCTTCAAAGCATTCACAAAATGCTCATTAATTTGGTGTTAATCGCTGAATTAATTCATCAAGCACTTACTTATTTAAACTTTCCAATTATGTTTTACTATGGGGACTTGTTTGAAACTGCCCAGAGTTGCTTAATACAGTAGTTGCTCTTCCATTGCTCCTTCACTACTTAATTGAGTTCTCAGTTATGTTTCAAATAAGTATAACTTTGTCTCAGATGTTTCTCCTAAAATCCTTTGGAAAAAATAAATAAATAATAGACACAAATGAGACAATTGTTCACATGCAGACAGAGTACTGAATCCACTGAATGTGGATAGAATAGCTCAGGTAAACTTAGAAATGTTTTAATGAGAAATTGTCATTATTATTATTATTTTGATTGAAGAGTTCTGTATCTTGGCAAATCTGACCACAATTTGAAAAACTGTTGAGGTCTCTTCTGGACTCAAGAGGAGATGCATTTGAGATTACTGGGGTCTTTTTCTCAGGAGAACAAACAAAACATCTAAGAAGCAAGAGACTCCATTAGCTCTAAATTTAGTATCATTGCTATCTGGGAGCAACATTTGAGATATTACAGAGCTAAAAACAAAATATATATACATATATTTCCTGTGGGTGGTTTTGACAGTATGACAGCATTGCAATGAGAAATGACAACTGAACAAGACTGAATAAAACTTATGGATTATAATAAGCACATTTGCATAGAAAGTTATACAAACCATTTGCACAGCAGATTACTGAAAGTTCATCCGTACGCTGTTGACAACATAAACGCATGTCTGCAAGTCCACAGATGTAGGAAGCAGGAAACAGATGTTGGAGAATGCGTAAAGTACTTTTTTAAATTCATATATGGTCTTGCCTCTGTTATCATTTGATGAGTATTTGATTAATTACTGCTGAAATGATCGGTTGAAAATGTTAGCTTGGAAAGGAATGACAATGACTTAATTTAAATATCGAAGACGCAGCACAATTTCAGTTCTGTTTGCGTCCGCTAAACATGATTGTGGTTGATTAGTGAATAAGACACGGGTATTTACACTGAAATACCACACGCAAGAGTGACACAACTGTTTAGTGAATCTGCCCCATTGTCTTTCTCAAGTTCATGGCAGCATAGCAATAAGTAGCTTTTAGTCGGAGCTGTTAGCGAACACACTGTAACACATTGGGCATGTAGACACTGCAGCTAAGTATGGCTGGCACTCCTCTTTTGAATGCTTAAATCAACAGGAAATGCCATTAGAAACCCATTTAATCCCAACCCATTAATGTTATTTTATGTATTTCTGAGTAAAACAGGATATTTAACAAGAAAAATATAGGGTGGAATATTATCCACAAGGAATTTGACTGGATCGTTAAAAGGGGGCATCCATTTACACCAAAATGGAGCAAGGTGGTTGACTGACACTAATGATTTTATGGTAATATTAAAATCTAATATGTAATCTCAAATACTGGGCCTGCCTGGAAATAATTCACCAAATGTGTGATTCACTAAATTCTTTTTAATTCACTAAAATGTTGCTATGGTTAACACAGTGTTGCCAGTAATTCTGACTCCCAGTGTCACTTAAACAGCCTTCCAAACACAACTAGTCAGTTTCATGTGACTGGCATCACTGGCTGTGTTAAATAACTGGAACTTAAGCATTTAGAAACCACAACAATCAGCCGGACTGCCTGTAAGGAATAAATTACATCCACTTATGATAGTAACATGAGCTCCAAGACTCAGCTTGTGGGGAAAAGTTAAGACTGGAGGTGGATGGAGAGTGTTTCTATTTATTTATTTATTTACTTATTCAAATAATGAGCAAATAACCTATAGAAAAGACCAGCATTGGTGGTAACCAGCATATGTTTTGTTTTGGATGCTGATCATACAGGTTTGGAATGACATGAGGGAGAGTGAATGATGACAGAATTTTCATTTTTGGATGCACAATTCCTTTAACCATCAAGACTTGCCTGGTCAATCAGCTTCAACAGAAAGAACATGTTGGTCAACCAGTTTCACCAATTATGTTTGTTGGTTAACAGCTTGCCTATGCTGGTCCACTAGCTAGACCAGCATGAACCTAGTCTGAGCTGTTACTTGGAGCAGGGTATGCAGTGGATTTGTAGATCCTGGAAGATGCTGTTGTCCATTTATTGGTGCCGTAAGGTCAGTGTCAGGCAGTATATTGTTTGGGATCTCCAGTGTTTGTGTTGAGGCTGGGGAAATCCATATGTCTTTACAGAGTACGTGTATGGGTAAGGTTTAAAGTGCAAAGCTCTTCTGCTCACAATCTCTCTCTCTCCACCTCTCCTACCCCAGTAAACAGAGGAGCGGTTGATCAGCAATCATTCCACTGTGAGTTATTTTCTGGAGCACTTTTTATCCTGTAACCATCCCCCATGCTGAATGTAGTTATTTTCCACCTACACAACACATGTCAAGTCATTTTTATTTGTATAGCGCTTTTTACAACACACATCATTTCAAAGCAGCATTACATGAAACCATACATTAACAAAAAAAATAAATAAATAAAAATGAAACTGTAATGTCTTACAGTGATCATTGTGTAGTTTGATTAAATATGATTGTAAAATGTGTATAGAAATTAAATAATTAAATAATAATTGTATTTAGAACCCCTGTGAGCAAGCTGAAGGCGACTGTGGCAAGGAACACAAAACTCGAAAAGATATTGGTTAATGGAGAAAAGTAACCTTGGGAGAAACCAGGCTCACTGTGGGGGCCAGTTCCCCTCTGGCTGAACAACATGTTATTTGTGTGCAGTGTAAGTCATGGTTTTAAATGTGTAAATTAAGTAAGCGTTAAGGTCCAGTGTTTTAAAAAATAAAAATAAACAATTTTTCAATGAACTTTAAGATTAATTAATAATGTCTTTGAAGTTCATCCTGGATTATCTGCAGAAGTTTACATAGATGCATTGCCCTTTGTTAGTTGGCTGATGAAGGCTTTTGTTGACAATTAAATGACAGTCTATGTGCTCCATTTCAAGAGTGTAGTCCATCAATAAACAAAGATGATGCAGGCAGAGATAAATTATGAGGTGCATAGCAGTTCAACCTGCAGGTCATTTTGGTGAGGTTCGGTGGGGTCCATCCTAAATCCAAGGTTCAGGCAGTGGCATATGAAGTATCCAATGTTTTACAGTTGGAGTTGGCATCATTTCATCCTCTGAAGTAAAAAAATAAAACTGAAGTGATGTCTGGCTAGCACCGGCTGTAGTTTGTCATCATCTCTCAGTGACACATAGCAGTGGAGTCCGACACCAAGCAGAAACGGAGCTGGATATGGCAGGCTTTGGTAACCTCGGGATATGAATTCTGAGGTTGAGATATGGAAACAAATAAAATAATATTAGCGTAGATGCTACTCAGTTTTATGCAGAATTATAGATCATGATGGATGTTTCTGGTTCCAGCAGGCCTAACTGAAGCAGCCTATTTGTGAGTTGAAGGATAAATTAGGTGTATGCCTGCTTAAATAGATGAGTTTTTAATTTAGACTTAAACTGAGAGAGTGTGTCTGCATCCCGAACAACGTTAGGGAGACTATTAAATAGTTTAGGAGCCAAGTATGAAAAGGATCTACCTCCTTTTGTGGATTTTTATATTCTTGGAATTATTAACAAGCCAGAATTTTTTATCGTGATGAACGTGACAGAATATAGAATGTCAGAAGGTCACTTAAGTACTGTGGAACTAGACCATTCAAAGCTTTGTATGTAGTTAACAGAATTTTTAAATTAATATGAAATTTAACAGGTAGCCAATGTAACAACGATAAAATTTGGCTAATATGATCATATTTCTTGGTTCTAGTCAGCACTCCGGCAGTTGTGTTTTGAACTGAAGTTTATGTATTGAACTTGCTGGACATCCTCCCAGTAATGCATTACAATAATCTTGTCTTGAGGTCATGAACGCATGAATACATTTTTCGGCATCAGCAACAGAGAGCATGTGTCGTAATTTAGTAATATTTCTTAGGTGGAAGAATGCTGTTCTACAAACATTGGAAATTTTATTTTCAAAGGACAGATTGGTATCACATATAACACCTAAGTTCTTTGCATAAGACAATGACGTAACAGTACACCCATCGAGAGTCAAATTACATTTTAGCGGCTTATTTTTTGAGGTTTTTGGACCAATCATTAGTACATCTATTTTGTCGGAATTGAGTAGAAGGAAATTTCTGGCCATCCAGTTTTTTGATTTCACTGATACACTCGGCTAATTTGGAGAATTGTGAATTTTCGTTGGGTTTAGAAGAAATATAAAGTTGGGTATTGTCGGTATAACAGTGGAAACTTATTCCATGATTCCTGATAATATCTCCCAGGGGAAGCATGTATAAGTAGAAAAGCAGAGGTACTAAAACTGATCCCTGTGGCACTCCATCCTAAACTTTTGTTTGATTTGACAATTCCTCATTTAAACATACAAAGTGGTAGTGTTCTGATAAATAGGACCTAAACCATGCTTATGCAAGTCCACTAATGCCAACATATTCCTCTAGCCTATTCAAGAGAATGTCATGATCTATCGTGTCGAAGGCAGCACTAAGATCTAAAAGCACTAGAAGAGAAATGCAGTCATCATCAGATGATAAATGGAGTTCCCTATCTGTCACTCACTCGACGTTGTGTCAATGTAGTGACACTAGGGGTCACTCTTGGGAACCCGAGACACCTCTGGTCTTTTTTTAAAGGCCAATGAAAACTGGCGAGTGGTATTTGCATGCCACTCTCCCGGACATATGGGTATAAAAAGAGCTGGTATGCAACCACTCATTCAGATATTCTCTTCGGAGCTGAACGGTCATGCTCACTGTGCTTAATTCTCATGACTGTTCATTCACCTCTGCTGGATCTGATGGCGCATTTCAGCGGCTTCTCCCTCCTCTGCACTGGAGCACTGCAGAGAACGCCCCTGGGTGCTTCGGCAGAAAAAAGAGAGTATATTTTCCTGAAAGAGTATATTTCTCTAAAAGCACGCCACACATGGAACGTCTTTTTAAAGATGCCTTTCCGATTGTGTGTTATTCCTGGTTGCGGTCATTACCTCTCAACTTCAGACGGTCACAATCGCTGTCTTTCGTGTCTGGGCGTGACCCATACGGAGGCAGCGTTCGTGGATGGTTCATGTTCTCACTGCGAGAAAATGACCATGGCAACGTTGCGGTCGTGGCTTGCTTTCATGAGAAAGCAAGCCACCCCAGCGGCTCTCCGCCTCAGTCCTTCTACCTACAGGTTTGAGGCCAGCGCGGCTAGCACTGGGGGCGATTTGGGGACCCCAATGGGACCGCCTCTACCGGGTATCCCCCGCGGACCTCCCATTCCCCAGCATGCACGTCTGCCCTGATCGGGCTTCTGGATGAGTCCGCCGGCTCGTCTCACGGTGAGTTCGACCTCTTGATTGGAGCCCGCGAAGCTAATAAGCTCTCGAGCGCAGCATTGGAGAGTGGGCTTGTTCAGTCGGATGCAGAAGCCTCAGCTGGACAATTGCCCAGTCACAGGCTGATGCAGAGATGATGGACATGCTTTCCCAGGCGGCCGCGAGCGTCGGGCTAGAGTGGAACCCTCCGCTCTCCCCTGAACCCTCGCAGCTCGATGATTGGTTCCTGGGCTCGCGGCACCTCTCAAAGCACCCGCGTCCCGCTCCAGTGCCTTTCTTCCTGGAAGTGCACAAGGAGCTGACAAAATCCTGGGAGGCACCTTTTACTGCCCGGCCCCAATTTCTCAGTTCCCCCGCCATCTCTACCCTTGATGGCAGGGCGGCCAGGGGCTATACGGCGATTCCCCCGGTGGATAAGGTGCTCGCGGTGCACCTATGCCCGCAGAGCGCCGCCACCTGGCGCGGACACCCAAAGCTCCCATCCAAGCCCTGTAGGATCACGTCATCCCTGAAGGCCAAAGCCTTCAGCGCTACTGGACAAGCCGCCTCTACCCTGCATGCCATGGCTCTCCTGCAGGTCCACCAAGCCAAGGCGCTAAAAGAACTGCACAAGGGTAGTTCCGCCCTAGATCTGATGCAGGAACTGCACTCGGTGACCGACCACGCTCTCTGAGCGACGAAGGTCACGGCGCGGTCTCTCGGGCGGACGATGTCCATATTAGTGGTCCAGGAGCACCACCTTTGGCTCAACCTGGTCGACATGGGTGAGGCCGACAAGACATGGTTCCTTGCTGCCCCCATCTCCCAGGCTGGACTATTCGGCAACACCATCGAGGACTTTGCCCAGCAGTTCTCAATGGTGAAGCAGCAGAAGGAGGCTATTTGGCATATCCCAAGATCACGCACCCCGTCTGCTCGTCGCCAAGGGTGTCCCCCTGCGTTGACTGCACCGGCTCCGCCGCAGCCCACCCCTTCGGCCCGGCCCCGGTGTGGAGCCCACTGCAGGAAGCAGATGCCGACCCTGGGTCGACGAAACCCACTGCCTTGGAGCTGGTAAGAAGACCACTCCATCCCACGGTGGAGGGCCCGGTGGAGAATCTTTTGTTGCCTAGTGGCTGCAGTACCCAAAAGTTCAGCAAAAGAGCGGTTTCCTCCTTCCCTAGGTCACATACCCAGTGTGCACGGTCGTCATCACGACCACTGTCCACCTTTTTTCCCTTGCAGAGTAGGCGCTCCAGCGGCGGTCTCCCCGCACCTGCGCGCCCAACTGTGGCACACAAGTGACAGTCTCCACGGGTTGCGAGGACAGGCCTCTTCTTCCCCTGTCCCAGGCTGTTCCGGGGGTGGTCACAAGGAGCCAGGTAAGTGCTTCGATATCCCTAGACTCAGCAAGGCCACGACAAGGTGTGGCACCTCGAGATCCGCCCCACCGCGAGGCCCCACCTGCCATTGTCCCTTTGGTCCCCCTCACACGGAACTTGAATGCGTGGCTTGCGCTTTCCAATCTGTCGCGATGGCTGGTCCGGACCGTCTGACTCAGCTACACGATTCAGTTCACCTGGCATCCGCCCAGGTTCAGCGGTATCCACTTCACCTTGATGAAGGACGAAAATGCTGCTACCTTGTGTGCGGAGATCGCCACCCTCCTACGGAAGGGTGCAATAGAACCTTTCCCTCCGGCCGAGATGAAGAAGGGGTTTTACAGCCCCTACTTCATCGTACCGAAAAAAGACGGTGGGTTGCGGCCAATCCTGGACCTGTGAGTACTGAACCGGCTTTACACATACTCCAGTTCAAAATGCTGACACAAAAACGCATTCTGGCAAGCGCCCGGCATCAAGATTGGTTCACGGCGGTAGACCTGAAGGACGCGTATTTTCACGTCTCGATTCTACCTCGACACAGACCCTTCCTGCAGTTTACATTCGAGGGTCAGGCGTATCAGTACAAGGTCCTCCCTTTCGGCCTGTCCTTGTCCCCTCGTGTCTTCATGAAGTTCGCAGAGGCAGCTCTTGCCCCGTTAAGGGAAGTGGCATTCGCATTCTTAACTATCTCGATGATTGGCTAATCCTAGCTTACTCTCGGGACATGTTGTGTGCACACAGGGACTTGGTGCTCTCGCACCTCAGCCGATTAGGGCTTCGGGTCAACTGGGAAAAGAGTAAGCTCCTCCTGGTTCAGAGCATCTCTTTTCTCGGTTTGGAGTTGGACTCATTGACAGTGCGCCTCATGAACGAGCACGCACAGTCGGTGCTGACCTGTTAAACAGGCATTCAAACAGAAAACACGGGTTCCACTGAAACTCCTTCAGAAGCTCCTGGGGCATATGGCATCCTCAGCGGTGGCCACCCCGCTCAGGTTAATGCATATGAGACTGCTTCAGCACTGGCTTCAGACTCGAGCTCCAAGATGGGCATGGTGCCGTGGTACACATTGCGTGGCCACTACGCTGGTCTGTCACTGTCTCTTCAGCCCTTGGACCGACCTCTCGTTTCTACGGGTAGGTGTTCCCCTAGAGCAGGTCTCAGGTGCGTCGTGGTCACGACAGACACCTCCAAAACGGGCTGGGGCACTGTTTGCAATGGGCACGCAGCCGCCAGCTTATGGACGGGCCCACGGATATGTTGGCACATCAACTGCCTTGAGTTGTTGGCAATTCTGCTCGCCCTGCGGTGGTTCCGGCCGTTGATCCAGGGCAAGCACGTGTTAGTTAGGACAGAAAACACAGCAACGGTAGCATATGTCAACTGCCAAGGCGGTCTGCGCTCTCGTTGTATGTCACAACTCGCCCGCCGTCTCCTCTTCTGGAGTCAGCAGCACTTCAAGTCGCTGCGAGCCACTCACATCCTGGGCGACCTCAACACTGCAGCGGACACACTGTCATGGCAGGTTACCCTCAGGGGAGAGTGGAGACTCCACCCTTAGGTGGTCCAGCTGATTTGGAGTCGATTCGGACAGGCACAGGTAGACCTGTTCGCCTCCCAAGAATCCTCCCACTGCCCGCTCTGGTACGCCCTGACCGAGGCACCTCTCGGCATAGACCCGTGGTGGTAGACACAATCACTCAGGCTAGGGCACCCTCTACGAGGTGCCTGTATGCCTTTAAGTGGCATCTGTTCACTAAGTGGTGTTCTTCCCGACGGGAAGACCCCCAGAGATGCGCAGTCGGAACGGTGCTTTCCTTCCTTCAGGAGAGGTTGGAAGGGCGGTTGTCCCCTTCCACTTTGAAGGTGAACGTTGCTGCTATAGCAGCACACCACGACACAGTGGACGGTAAGTCCTTAGGGAAGCACGACCTGATCATTAGGTTCCTGAGAGGTGCCAGGAGGCTTAAACCCTCCAGACCGCACCTCGTTCCCTCATGGGACCTCTCTGTAGTTCTTCAGGGTCTAAAGAGAGCCCCCTTTGAGCCTTTGCTGTCAGCCGAGCTTAAGGCACTCTCCTTGAAGACTGCCCTCCTGACTGCACTCACTTCCATCAAGAGGGTAGGAGACCTGCAAGTGTTCTCTGTCAACGAAACGTGCCTGGAGTTCGGTCCGGGCTACTCTCACGTGATCTTGAGACCCTGACCGGGCTATGTGCCCAAGGTTCCCACGACCCCTTTTAGGGACCAGGTGGTGAACCTGCGAGCGCTGCCCCAGGAGGAGGCAGACCCAGTCCTGTCGTTGCTGTGTCCAGTGCGCGTTTTACGCATCTATTTGGATCGCACGCAGAGCTTTAGGATCTCTGAGCAGCTCTTTGTCTGCTTTGGTGCACAGCGGAAAGGAAGCGCTGTCTCCAAGCAGAGGATCACCCACTGGCTCATTGATGCCTTAGCTATGATATATCACGCCCAGGATGTGCCGCCCTTGGTAGGGCTACGAGCCCATTCTACCAGGGGTGTAGCGGCCTCCTGGGCCCTGTCCAGGGGTGCCTCTCTAACAGACATTTGCAGAGCAGTGGGCTGGGCAACACCCAACACCTTTGCAAGGTTCTACAACCTCCGGGTGGAACCGGTTTCATCCCAGGTAGTGGCACGCAATACAAGCGGATAAGAACGGGATAGCCGGCCGGGTGTATTGCTTGCACATAGCGCCTTTCACCTCCTCTGAGCTGAAGATGTGCGCCATTAATTCCCAATAATGTTCACAAATGATGTTCCCTGGTTGACTTCCTCCGAGCCCTGTGGCAGTCGAGTTTTCGGAGAGACTCGCTGCCGGCCCAGTACACATGTTAACTAAGAGCCCTGTTCTGGGGTAGGTGCTCTGCATGTGGCGGTTCCCTGTAAGGTAACCCCATGCGATGTATATCTTCCGCTAATTCGTTTCCCTGTTGGCAAACTGCATATTCCTTGGGCAGAGCCGCCTCTGCCCCAGTCCCCATGTTTGTAGTAACTCCTCCCCCGTTGTGTAGGATCTACCATGAGATTTCTCCACATGGTCGGCAAGACCATGTGATGTATTTTCCACTTAAATATCCCCCCCCTCTTTTGGCGAGGTGTGGTCTCCGCGGTGTCCTCCCCTTGGGAGGGACACCCCCTGACTAGACCTGGCAGCCCAGTCAGATATTCCCCCTTGTTTTTTAGGGAGTTGAAAAAAAGAAGGGGAAAAGTGGCCATGACTGGCTTAGCCTGTCTCTATCTTTTGGGTAGTTGACTTGTCCCCAAAGGGCCATTCAACACTCATGACTATATTGGAGGAGATTACGTGTCAGCCTGTTGCGCTGGCTACGAGGCACACAGTTGTCTGCCCGTCACACACCGCCAGTTCACGTAACACAGTTCAGCCAGTTGCGGCATTTTGTATAGGGACCCCTAGTGTCACTACATCAACACAACGTCGAGTGAGTGACAGATAGGGAACATCCTGGTTACTTGCATAACCTCCGTTCCCTGATGGAGGGAATGAGACATTGTGTCCCTCCTGCCACAATGCTGAACTACCCGCTGAAATGGCCGGACCTTGTCTCGGCTCCTCAGCATAAAACCTGAATGAGTGGTTGCATACCAGCTCCTTTTATACCGTATGTCTGGGGGAGTGGCATGCAAATACCACTCACCAATTTTCATTTGCTTTTTATCAAAAACCAGAGGTGTCTCAGGCTCCCAAGAGTGACCCCTAGTGTCACTACATTGACACAACGTCTCATTCCCTCCATCAGGGAACAGAGGTTACGCAAGTAACCAGGACCTTAATTAACAGAGGTTCAGGAGGAGCATTTTAATTTTAATCTGACAAATCACAGCCCATGAGCAGGAGTAGATAAGCTGCTGCTTACCTGCTTCCTGTGACAACTCTCCTGACATGAGAGTCTTTCCGGCATTCGGCCCCACCCATTTCCCTATGAACAGACCCAAAAGCTTAACTGCAAATTGTAGCAACACCTCCTCCTCAACCCTTCAGACAAGGCTCATGTTTATAACAATAACCTGAGGGAGTAGATTCAATTAAACTAATATATTCATCCAGTTTAAGCCAGGTTTCAGTCAAACAGATCACATCCAAACTATGATCTGTAAAAATTTCATTTACAATTAGTGCTTTGTTAGAAAGAGATCTAATGTTTAGTAGCCCTACCTTTATATGATGTTTATCTACAGTTTATTTTTATTTTTTTCAAGTTTGTCTTTTTTTTCTTTTTTTCTTTAGTGAGAGTTTTGTGTTTGGTAGTTTGGGAAACAGACACAGTCTCCCAGTCTTATTTTTATTTATTTTTTTCAAGTTTGATCAATAAAACAAAACAAAAAAAATCTAAATAATTTAGTGAGAGTTTTGTGTTTGGTAGTTCGGGAAACAGACACAGTCTCCCTATGATATCTAGGTGATACAGTCTCTATGTGTTGTAGTTTATGTGAACTATGTGACATCTCAAGGCAGCTAGCAGATGTTCTGATTAACCAGTTTGTCTGATTCCTGACCTGGGCCCCAGTTAGTCAAATACTATCATTATTCAGACTATGAGACTAAATTACTAGACAGGACAGTGGCACCTTCCCTGGAGGGATGGAGTCCGTCTCTCTTTAGCTCCAATTGTCTATAAATCCTATGCTATTCTCCAGACACCACTCAGACATCCAGCCATTCAATGACACTAATCTACTATAAACCTCATCACCACGATGAGTAGGGAGGGGGCCCGAGCATATTACAGTGTCTGACATCGTTTTTGCTGGTTCACACACCTCTTTAACATTATCTCTAGTGATCTCTGACATCATTAGTGCCGACATGAATAACAATTTTAGAAAATCTACATTTAGAATTAACCAGCAACTGTAAATTTGATCTGATGTCAGACGCCCGAGCTCCAGAAATTCATTTAATAATGTTGGCTGGAGTCTCTATTTCCACTTTCCTTACAATAGAATCACCAATTATTAGGGCTCTTTCAACATGATTCTCAGTGGGTGCATCACTGAGTGGGGAGAATCGATTGGAGAACCCTAACAGGAACAAGAGAGTGGTGAGCGAACATGCCGCAGAGACATCACCCAATCGCCCAGCTGCGTTGGCTCTAGAGCCAGAACCAATGTGTGTGTATTGCTCGCTGCTCTACCCGCAACAGTATCTACCAGCTTCTCTTTCTCACTGACCTCCACTAGTGTTTGGATGCGTGTCTCTAGCTCATTAACCTTCTCTGTCAGCCTGACTAATTCCTTACATTTATCATGTGAATCCTTCACTGCTGACGGAAGAAGCTATAGTAAACATGTGGCATGTAATGCAGGAAGAAATAACATATTACCACAATTGTTTGTTGTTGTTGTTATGGTTGTTCTTGAGTGGCGAGGGTTTGAGATCGATGTGGTTCCTGATCAGCAGATGTTTGAGATTGATGCAATAATCCATGTAAAACACAGTGGAGACAAGATGTAGACAAATGGAAAAAAGCGGAAAAAAGAAAAGGAAAAAAAAATAAGAGAAATGGGTGCACGCGGTATAATACACCCAGATGAAACAGTAGAAAAGCTGAAAAAACCGAAGAACTCAGTAAAATGGCAAAGGATAAAATGATGAACGTATAAGAATAAGAATAAGTAATGCTAAGCAGGCTTGCAAGCTAAAAACACTCGTGCAGCGTGCCGTCAGCAACAGCAAACATCTTCAAAGCCTTGTTTACATTTCTTCGATTGCACTGCAAGTGTGCGTGTGGATCTTCATGTTATCTTGAATGGTTCTAACAATGGAATATGTTTTCCATTTTTGATTTTTTGACATAAAAAAAAAAAAGAAAAAAAATTGGTAGGAAAAATCGTGAGAAACATTTTTATATGGCATCTCTGTATCACAATGGAAAATGATTCAGAAATAAAGACATTTACAGAAATGTATCTAAAAGCACAGTTTATGGAGCACTTCAGCATGTGTATTACTTCCAAGGGTGACCACAGCAAAATCTTAATTCTTTAATCTTAACCTTTAAATTACAAGAATTACAAAATAAATCACATGCTTTACATTTAAAGACTTCCCTTTCAGTTATAAAAATGCAATATGTTTCTTTTTATTCTAACAATGCAATATGTACTTTTTTCTTTAAATAAAAATAAATAAATAAATAAAAATAAGTGCAGGAAGATATGTTGTCATATGGCAACACCACACCATCTGCACTAGAAGTCAATGGCACCTGCAGCTGTACTAACGTATGCACTGTGCATACCATGAGTGCTCAGACTGACCTGAGAAATATTTACTCTCAGAATATTTAATAAATTATTAAGTGTGTCCCATGGCTGTTTAAAAGAACTAGCAATGACCAATTTGTGAATGAATATTTCTTCTGAGTCAGTTCTTTTCAGTGAATTGGCCAAACGGGCTAACAAAACTGTCTGAAGCAATTTGTGATTGAGTGCGATTCGTCTGGACCGCTCTCTCTCATGGAATCATATGGAGCGGTTTCTCGCACAGTAAAACAGCATCGGGATATGTACAACTATAGAGAACAAACAGCGTTGAATACAGTGGAAATTTACCTACAATCAACTGAGACAAAAGCTGTATTTTTGAGAGGTAACTTCAGCTAGTGATGTGTCATATGAACAAGGGGCTGTTCAAACTGAATGTGTTTTGCGTCCGCTCATGCTGTTTTTAAATAATTTTCCATGTAAAAATTCACTAGATGGATGTCTTTTGACAACTGCGTCATGTTTCACTGTGCTTTTAGGATCTCTCACGGGAGCGTGAAGTTAAAAAGAACTTCAGCTGATAAAAATGCATCTCGAGACACCTGCGTTCTGCTTTATTCGTTGTGGTGCATTTTGCTTGTTCTGAACGGTTATTGGAAGAAATGCTTTAGCCAATAGTTACATGAAGGCTACTCATACTTGAGAAAAATAAAATACTTCTCTCAAAGTCACCAGAATTGAATGCTTTGGTGTTGTTTTAGCAAAAAAATTATTACAGGGGAGCATGCCCCCGGACCCCCCCCCCTAGATATAAGGTTGTACAAGGCAGATTTCTTTGCGTACCCTCAGATGAAATTCTGCAGGCGCCTATGCTAGCAGTAACATGTTATATTTGTACTTCCAATCAAACAAATATAAAGATTGGGCTCCCAATAACAAGCTCAGGATAAATAGGTTTAAAATCTCATTTGAGTTATCTTTAATTCAGTACCATTGGCTCAGAGTCACAGCAGCCACACAGACATAGATTTCCATTTAACTGCTTCCAGTATATGATCAAACAGAGACTATAAATCATTACATGAGCTAGTTTAAAGAATAGCATGTTCATTAAGTATACAATAACTGTCCTTTTAATACAGCACATATGGACAGTGTTGAATCAATATCATTTTAACTAGGACAGTGTCTAGCTGTCCGTGATATGGTGGCCCTCGGGGATGTAAAGAAATTCATCCAGAATTGAAAAGTTAAATGTTCCCATGAGAGAAGTTTCACTCGTCTGCTTAAATATGAATTATATGAACATTAAAGTCTGCAGTAAAGCAGATGGAGCTTCGGATGATAGTCTCTATAGAGCCACGTGAATATTTATAGTTGAGACACTAGAGATTTAATGCTGTGAGTGTTAAATACATGACAACTTGTAGAAACCAGTCATTTTGTCTTTTTTGAGCAATTTCACTAAACACTATACTACATAAAATTAAAATGCAAGATAAACAGCATAACAAGAATGCCTTAGGTTGTCTGATTTGATTAAAAGCTACTTTAATCGGGGGCCTGGTTAGCTCAGCGAGTATTGACTACCACCCCTGGAGTCACGAGTTCGGATCCAGGGTGTGCTGAGTGACTCCAGCCAGGTCTCCTAAGCAACCAAATTGGCCCGGTTGCTAGGGAGGGTAGAGTCACATGTGGTGACCTCATCGTGGTCACTATAATGTGGTTCTCGCTCTCGGTGGGGCACATGGTGAGTTGTGCTTGGGGAATAGCATGAAGCCTCCACACGCGCTACGTCTCTGCGGTAACGTGCTCAACAAGCCACGTGATAAGATGCATGGATTGATGGTCTCAGACGCGGAGGCAACTGAGATTCGTCCTCCGCCACCCGGACTGAGGCAAGTCATTACACCACCACGAGGACTTAGAGAGCATTGGGAATTGGGCATTCCAAATTGGGGCGAAAAAAAAAAAAAACTACTTTAATCAAACAATTTCTTCATAGATGCTCTGAAAATACTTCAGACAAGATGCTTTTTTCTACTTGTTTATTTTTAATTTGAACAGTTCAGAGAAAAGACTGAAACCAATGCTGAAAATAACGTCTTTCAAGCTGAAGTATGTAATTTCTGTACCACTAGCATCACAAAACAGATTAACAAAAATAATCACTGTTTTCAAGCAGATTACAGACAATTCTCTCCATCGTTCATTGGTTGTACAAACAGATAGTCCAGCACCAAACTCAAACCATTGGTTGAGTCAGTGTTGCTGTTTCAGGCTGGATGGGCTGCTCAGACAAACAGGGAACTGTTTTGATAGAGCCCCAGTGTTTTTTATTTATTTATGTATTTATTTTATGTGAAATAAACCTACACAGCTTACTTTTAGTTGTTTTTGCATATTAAGAAAACAGAAATAATTTTTACATCAACAAATGAACACATCAGATGTATAGGTGAAGTTTTTACGTATTTATTTATTTATGTTAAATTACTTTCTCTTATCCCAGTTCAAAGTGTCAACTAAGTAAGGAATTTGTAGGCTGACTACCTGAACCACCTTCTGGCTTAACCAGTGGTGTCTATTTGGGGTTGGACTACAGACATGGTTTTTAGGGTTCCAAAATCCCTAAACAAAGACCAAAAGTATGAATTTTAAATTCTAGAGGTTTTAAACTTAATCCTTCAAACTTGGCACAGACCTTCAGACTGTTCTGATTTAGTGTGGCATGTCTTTTCTAACTGATCAGACCACCATGGAATGTTTGTGATTTCAAACTCCAACTTTCAAAATTCACACGCCTGCAAAAAGCATTAAGACTGAACATCCATCCATCCATCCATCCAAGCTTTTACAGTTTAAACTTACTGAACACTTTGTCAAGCTAACATCAAAGTTTGTCTTGACAAACTTTACCTATCTAGTTATTTTTATCAGTTTTGTTTAGTGCAGAAATGATACACTTTACCTTAAAATACTTGTCAAAAGACAGTCTGGCCTTAAAGAAAGGGGAGACTAAGGCACTTATTTGTGAAAATCTGCACTTGTATTTTTTTTCTATCTAAAAAATTAAAAATAGTTTTTTTTTTTTTTTTTTTTTTTTTTTCATTTTCCACCATTTCCATGACATTCTACCAAAAAGAGCTATTTGTGTGTGTTAAATGTCATGAAGTCTATGTGGCCCATCACCAGGAACACACGACCAGCCGCTTGCCAAGTCCAGGTGGAACAGTCAGCCCGAAGAAGAGAGGCAATACATTGAAGACAGAGAGAGAGGCAAAGATCTTCAGGATCTTGATCTCAGCAGTCCGAGTGCTGTCTAATTGCCAAGTAAGGGAGGCAGAAGTGCTCCCAATTCCGCTTTATCCATACATAAAGTTCCCAATTAGAGCTCCCAGTGGTTCAGCATCGACGGCTGTGCTGGAGAGATCCGTGATGGAGGCATCAACCAGCAGGTGCACTGCAGCTCATGGTAATTGACACTGAAGAGGGGAAAAACCTGCTCTCTTTCGAGTTCTTCTCCTTTCTCCTTGCAGATAGTCAAGCACCTGACAACAAATCACTAGTTTTTCCTCTGTACTATCACTCATCCTCTAGTTTTTAATCTGTCTCAGCTCTCCAATTCCTTGACCAATTCATGTTCTTTTTGGGAGTATTTAGCTGCACTAGTCTCTATATTTCTGATTATAAAATGACACAGTGCAAGTTGCAGCGCTCGATATTCCACACCAGCTCTGCGAGTGGAAGTATATTTTGTGGGTATCAGTCCATTTTAAAGGTGCACTTACTGAGTTGCTACATTTTTAAATATAAAGAAATGATAGTATTTTTCTATCAGTACCAGGAAATAATTGCATTCACATAAACAATGGTGAGCATTCAGAGTTTGCATTTTTGCTCAAAATTACATTTTTTCTCCAGACGATTAGGTTTATTGTTGGTGTTTGGATCAGGGCATATGATTAATAAAATATGAATTCCTGTTGACTGTATTACATAATTTACTACTAAAAATATAACTTCCTTTTGGCACCACTCTGTAGAGATTTCACCCAGAAAATGAAACACTTCCAGATTCGGCCACTGGGGGCAGTGTTTGGAATTTTGGTAAGCACAGATCGATTTTAGCTGAAGAACTTTCAACCTACTGTCGCTAAATTCACAGTGAGATCAGTTTCTGTTCATGAGCGTCGCCATGTTGGGATCATATGACCAGCCGAATATGACTTGCTTTATCTAGATAATTTCCTTGTAATTGGATGCTTTCCCTCGCGGCATAAATTAACTATGGCTGACTGCAAATATTGCATTTTTACAGTAACAACACAAACTGAGAACTTTTGCTGTTCAATGCAAGAAAATATGTAATGTGGGTTTGGGTCAACATGAGTGTGACAGAATTTTAATTTTGGGGTGAACTATCTTTTAAGACATTAGAGATCAGCAATGCACATGTTTTCTCCGGGAGTATTTAGCTGAACTAGTCACAAGAGATCTGATTATAGAATCCCGCCACATGAGTTGCATTGCACGATATTGCAAAACAACCCTGCAAGTGCATATATCTTTCATCGCAATGGGTTTTTATCAGTCCATTTCAAGTGAATATCTGCCTGCAATGTGCATTCCAAGTCTTTATTAGACTTACTAGCTGAAATACGACTGCATATTCTCTGATTTGTCTTGCCAGTCATGGCTGGTTGCACCTGTGAGCTTATTTTCATTTATCTAAATTACCTGTCTGCTTGGGCAGCCTCTAGATAGGGAAATATGAAAGTATAAAATCTTCAGTCCTTTCAGTTTACTTTCTATATTCTGTCTCTGGCAATAGAGCAGGCTATAGCACCAATCTGCTTGAAACTGATTTTTCCTCTCCCAAGCATCAAAGATCAGACATATCAGGCTAGTATAGAACCATTTTGTCTATTTCGTTATTCATTTCAATAATTCATGGTCTTGAGGAAAATGATTTCAGGGAAAGAGGATTTCAATTACATTGTGGCCGCAGAGGGACAGTTTTTTATTTATTTTTTTTATGCTGTAAAAAGCTCAGAAAAATGGCAACAGTAATATATTTGTTTGAAATGTCTCATATCATGATGTAAAGGTGAATTTCAGAATATTAGAATAAATATATAGATAAAAAAAAACAAAATGAACCAAACCCCGTAGGACTGAAAGATAGCAGGCTAAAAAGCTAGGCAGTAAAACAATATATTTACCTGCAGCCAGAAGGGCTCACTGCAGTGCATGTAGCATAGGGGATAATAACTGTCCATGTCTTTCTCATCCACTTACCAAGTCTAGCATCCATTAATAAACCTACTATATATTTAGAACTCAGGCAGAGCTCCAGTTTGGCAGTTCTATGGTTACTGATAAGAAGGAAAGGTTTTAATTGTTCACTCAAAAATTAAATTGATGTATTTACGTACTCGCCCTCATGTTGTTCCAGACCTGTATTCTGCTATTTTTACAGTGAAACATAAAAGAAGACATTTTTAAGAATCTTCAGGGGTGTTTTTTTATTTATTTTATTTTCAATACATAAAAAAATTAATAAAAATAAAAAAGAATAATCGTGCATATGACCCATGTGTCTTCAGGTGTCATTTGATAGTTTTGTGTGAGAAACAGAAATACATTTTAAGGTGTTATTCACTGATAATCTCAACCTGGTCTCATGATATGTCCTATAATAATAGTACAAGTTGGCTAAATAATTTTTAAAAAATTGTATGCGCTGGCTCATTCAAAAACATATTTTTTTTACTCCCATAGAGAAAAATAAAGGAACCAATGAAGTATGTTACTATGTGGCCTTTGAGCCCTTTTAACTATATATTAAATAATCATGTGAAGATGACAAAACAATTTACACAACGGAACCATTAATTACTCAACACTTTATATATACTATATATATATATATATATATATATATATATATATATATATATATATATATATATATATATATACACACACATGCACATACATATATATTTTTTTATTTTTTTTATTTTTTTTTTTTTTAAAACAAGAATTAAAAAAAGTTACAACATTATGTGATGGCAATTAATTAATTAGAATTTATTTATATTTAGAATTTAATTTAGATTTTGTATATGAACAGTCATGTACATAGCAATGAAACCGTTTAGTTATGAAAAACAAATTATTAATTTTATCTGCTTTTTTTTATTTTATTTTCCATCCAAACAGAAAAAGATAGATAATTAAGAAGAGGCTTAATTGATCAACATGACTGATTCTGAAGCAAGCCAATTTATTTTTATTTAGTCAATTATTGATCCAGGTGTTGTATAATAATTCCTTAGGTAATTTACTCACACCGCATCCAGTGGTTTCTCACGTTGTGTCTGACAGCGAGACAACAACCGGCGAAGGTAGGAAAGCACAGCAACACTAGTTATGGGTAGTAAGAGTATAGGTTGGACATGGCAGAAGGTCAGTTAACAACTTTATTAACAAGCTTATATCTCTAAATGTAAAGCGATTGAACGCCCCTTCCCAAACATCCAGTGACTTTTTTGCATAACCGTGACAGAAAAGATACTCGGAAATTAACTGTTACTTATATTAGCTGGCCATTTAATCCTTGACAACATTAAATGTCAGTTAACTTCAAGCTACAGTGAAAAATGAATCCTATCAATCTCACTTTATCCACTTTGGCATTGTTTTCTTCATTTTATTGCACTGTTTTTCATTTTCCATCTTCCTTTTTCTGTTCTGAACCCCAGGCCAGAGCGCATTCCCCCTCTGACCATTTTTGTCATGTGAAAGTCAGAGCAAAATCGATAGACACAGGTTGAGCGGAAGCTTTGAAGGTACCTCTTGATAAAGAAAAATAAAAAAATAAAAAAAAAATGCTTATTTGAACCCATTTAAAATGCTAAGAAAATGTTGTTAAATAAAATAAAATAAAAGTTAAATAAAATATATTATTGTTTAAAATTGTACTTTTGGTTATTTTTACGGTATTCATAAGATATTTAAAAAGTATGATTTTGGTGACACCCCCTTCGTGTGGCGCCACTATTCATTGCATATATTGCATAACCCATTTTTATGCCCCTGCCCCTAACCCAAACCAAAACGTAACCATACAGTCTAAACCCTTACCCAAACCATCAGGCCACATCCACATGTTTTCATTCAAAGTTTCCTAGCATCATCACTTTCCAAATTATACAGTACTGGAGAGCGTTTTCGAAAAACTCCATTTTATGTGGAGGAAAATGCTGTTCTGGTGTGGATGAGAGTCGTAAACATATGAAAAAGTATTAGTGTGTAATAAGAATAAATTTGTGTACCATGGACAAAAGACTAAAATCTGGGTTTTGAATGATTGATCTTCGATTTTTCCTACCCCAAACCCCAAACCTAAAACTTAACCTAACCATAAAGTCTAACCTCTTACTCAAACCCAAAAATCTAACCATGATATTATTAGAAAAATAACTGTAGTGTAATATGGAAGAAAGAAAACATTGAGGGAAGCGCGTTACAACTTATTGACAGTTAATCAGTAATATGTATTACATAAAAATGGAATGAGCAAATAAATTTGTTCACTGATGTAATCTTTCTTTAAATAGTTTTGGATAGGAGGCTAGCTAAAATGTTGTGCCTGTATTGAATCGATTTGAAATACTGTTTGTTGATTGGTTGGTCTATGGGGTTAAAAGTCGTAACATTTTGTCTGAGCCTGGTCATATGGATTATTATTAGTTGTCATGAGACCTTGTTGGATAATCTTCCCTTGTGCCAAAGCTCTGAAAATGTACTAATTAATAGTAGTAAGATTACTAAGAGTTTCTGTGAATAGCAACCTAAATTGTTATCTATTCCACACAAAAAGCCATTATTTGCTTCAGAAGACACGGAATACAGCGATTGAGTCGTACGGGCAACTGTTTCTGTACTTTTTGCCTTTTTTTGGAGCTTGACAGTCATGCTCACTTTGAACTGTCTCAGCATGGATAAGATCTTTGAGAAGATTCAAAAATTCTCCTTTAGTGCTCAGCAGAAATAAAAACAGAACACGGGTTTAGAACAACATTGAGGTGGGGGCCTGGGTAGCTCAGCGAGTATTGATGCTGACTACCTCCCCTGGAGTCGCGAGTTTGAATCCAGGGTGTGCTGAGTGACTCCAGCCAGGTCTTCTAAGTAACCAAATTGGCCCGGTTGCTAGGGAGGGTAGAGTCACATGGGGTAACCTCCTTGTGGTCACGATTTGGTGTTCTCGCTCTCAATGGGGCACGTGGTAAGTTGTGCGTGGACCGCGGAGAGTAGCATGAGCCTCCACATGCTGGGAGTCTCCACGGTGTCATGCACAGCGAGCCACGTGATAAGATGCGTGGACTGACTGTCTCAGAATCAGAGGCAACTGAGACTTGTCCTCCACCACCCGGATTGAGGTGAGTAACCGTGCCACCACAAGGACCTAGTAAGTAGTGGGAATTGGGCATTCCAAATTGGGAGAAAAGGGTATAAAAAAAGATTAAAAAAAATAAATAAATAAATAAAAAAACAACAACATTGAGGTGAGTAAATAATTTTCATTATTCCTTTAAGCCCAAACTGCTTTCAAATCAGTTTGACTTAGGCTGGTGGGCAGCTGCAGGTGTATTCTACGTAGGTTTTGTTTCCTTAGAGATTTTACCAAAATTGTTGTTGCTGATGTATCCCCCTGGGAAAGAGCAGCTGCAGTCTGCTGGGGCCCCTTCTCTCCATCGGCCCTTAATTACTCCTGAGAAGGGCTTGAATTTAGTGATTAACTCAATCAAATATTTTTTAATGAGTATTCAAGTTTAATCATGTATCTTTTGTGTGGTTAACCAAACGTTGTTTGTGGTTGTGTGCACTTGCATGTGTGCGTGCGGGCAAATGTAAAGATGCAGGTGTGAGAGATACCGAAAGTTTTTCTCACTTATTCTCACTTTTACTTTTGAGATGTTGTTGCCTTGTTATTTCCTGTTATGTATAATTTTAGAATTTCAATTTGGAAATATAATAAGAACCATGCGGCTTTTAGTTGAGAGCAAGCATGAAATAAACTTAATTGTTTGTGTTTCCAGACATTTTTTTCCCCAATCACACTTTTACATTTGTTTTCTCAATTATCTCTTCGAAAATAAAGGCTCTGTTTTCTGGAACAATTACACACACACACACACACATACACACACACACACACACACACACACACACACACACACACACACACACACACACACACACATACTAAGCAGATGCACACATAGAGAGAGACTGGAGAATAATTACATCTGACATATGTATTATCATTCTTAATGCTTCTTTTCCCAAATTGATTACAGTTCTCATTTTCATAGAATTAGTTTGAATATTTTAAGACAGAGGCTCTCTGCTAATGCTGCAGTGTGAATATCTGGTGCTCATGTGGATGTGATCATGTCTTTCACAGATTTATCATGCATTATGTATAGATTATGTGTGTTTATTTGTGTATTACCAAGTTGATTATAACTTATAGTTGATTATAATATATTTGTAATTGTATGGCGCGCATTTTTGAAAAGACACTGAAACCAACATACTGACAGCATCTAAAAACGTAAACACTTTTACAGTATATATGAACAATTTAGAGACTTATTATTATTAATAAGAATTATTAATAGAATTATTAATTAATTAATTATTAATTAATTAATTCTATTAATTAATTATTAATTATTAATAGAATTATTATTTTTATTTTTTTACAAATCATCTGAAGACTTAATAAAGAATATGGGTGCTTCTCATTTCTAAAATTGTGCATCCTTGTTTCCTTTCCTTGCATCCTAGCTCCACCCTATTAGGAAATAAGGAAAGGATGCAAGAAATAAAAAATAAAAATAAAAACTTGGAGGGAGAAATTGAAGCAAAATGTATTTTAGCGTCATTTAAGAGCGCCATTTTTCCACAGCTGCATTACCTAAGAGTGCTTGCTATTATGTTTTTGAAAATTGATTTATTGTTAGTTTCATAATAAAAACCTAATAATTAAAGATGCACTTTTGAATATATGACAATTATGGCTTATTTAAACTGCAAATATGAAAACCTTATTCAAACTGTTGTGTCTGATGTGAAGGGGGAGGAGAATTTATGCATGTGTCATGTGCTTTGACATAAAAGTTTTATACATAGGATGCATCTGTGCTTCCTTGCTCAAGCCTCCTCCGGAAGCTTCCTCTGTCCTCGCCTCCTTGCAGTGCATTTAGACAATTTATATGTCCTTGATGATGGCGGACTTTGATCGATTGCAGGGTCACAGGCTTGAGGATGGAGGAGAGAGGAAATGAGGATGCACAATTTATGAAATTAAAAGCACTGAACTGAAATTTACGAAAACTTTGCAAGAGTACCGCTGCAGGTTAATGTAATAGTGCTCAGATACAATCAGACCTTTTTAATGGCAAATTTATTTATAAATGTTACCAGATGGGACAAATAAAAGTAAAGTCTCAAGTATCAATGTAGCAGTGTAACATAAACACGCGCCACTCATTTACTGATTTGTATGACCAATCTGTTGCAATCATAAAGCACAGAATGAAACCGTTATAATGCCAAATATGGTGAATGTGTTAACTGTTAAATGTGATCAGTATTGGTTAAGTTACTTAAAAATAGTAATCCACTAAAAATTACGAATAATTTCTCTAAAATTGTTTTCAGCTTACTTTACTGATAACTTCAATAAAAAAGTAATCACATTACTAATTACTTTACATTTAAGTTTTAACTTTCTAAAACACTCTTCCGCTCAACAAATTCAAAATAATGTCTATATTTCTTTCTTGTTCATTGTTACACACAAGTCATACACTCAGCACCTCACATTTCTCCTTCACAATGACTCGTTAGAGGGCCAAAATCATTGTATTTTACATCAATAATATGAAGTAAATAAGCATAACTATATTGTCACGTATTCCCTGTTTTTTGTCTTGACTTTTATGTTGAAATTCTGGTTTAGTTCCCTGTTCTTGTTTCCTGTTAGTTTTGTAGTCCTTTGCAGTTTCTTTTCATGACTGGTTTTCCCCTGATTGTTTCCCCAGGTGTTCCTTGTTCACTTGTTTTCCCTTGTGTATTTAAGCCCTTGTTTTCCCCTGGTATTTGTCAGTCTTCATCTGTATTATGCTGTGCTTTGTTCCATTATGTTCTGAGTTACCTGATTTACCTTTATTTTATTAAAAAGGCTGCATTTAGATCCTCATTCCTCTCCTGTCTCATCACACATATAATGTAGTTTAAAGTAATTAAATGAATTTAATTGAAAGTCAGTAACTGTAATCTGATTACAGGAATTTAAAATGTAATGTATTACACTACTTTATTGACTAAAAGTAATTTGATTAGTTACTAATTACTTTGTAATTGGATTACACCCAACACTGAATGTGATGCCATTAAACATGTAATTAATCAATTTATTTTATTATAATTAATATAGATTAATCATTCTATAGGTGCAATACTCTATAAATCTCAAAATAATTAATATTTGCACATCTCTAAATGTGTTCATGCTGTCAATATATTGAAATTGTACATTTCAGTGTTTATTCAAATGCACAAACAAGTACCAGAACCACAGTTTACAACCAACGAATACTAATGAGATGTTGTTAAATTTATGTTTGTGTAGATATGTTGATAGCCAGACATTTCAGAGAGAATATTAAATCATCATTTATTTTACAAACATATTGAAGATAGTTTTCACGTCCACTCTTAAATACGCAAACCCTGATTTATCCAACATTTCTGAAAAAAAATTCTCATCATGATATATTCAAAGTAAGATAGGTTCTTATCTAAACATAGCGCTAATTAAGATGATCATCATCTAATCCAGCAATAAAACACAACAATGGAGGATCATTTAGTACATCCTTCTGCTGTCACTCTATGGGACTGATATTAGTCTGAGAAAAGCAATGAATTAAGGCACATATAACATGACACGATGGCAGGTTACAACAGCAACTCTTTGATGAAGCCAGGAAAACATTCATAGACCTACTGAGGATCTCCTCCCTGGCATCTGCTAAGAGCTCATAGGATAGCAAAATCAAAATTATTTCTCCTAGACAGCATTGAGACTAAATAGTGAACAATGTATATATTTTTTATTTTTGTGTGAATTATTCCTTTAAATCTCGTGAGCTATGAAAGAGCAACCTCTGAGCAATAAAACCTTCCATTGGAAGGGTGTACATCACTGTTTAAAATAAAACGTATCTCTAAAGAGACACTGTCCGTCTGTAATCAAGAAAGGAACCATCTGCAACAAGTTGTCTGAGTTCAAACCAATCTCCACCACTTTCTTAACAATCAAGCCAGCCAGAAATAAAGCCATTTGAGGTAGCGGATGAGAAATATGCTGATGAACGAAGAAAGCATCATCCTGAAGACAATCAGTTCCAAAGTGCTGATGAAGTCCTTCCTTTGTCTCTCAATCATCCCATCTTCTCCTCTTCCCTGGCTTGCACATATATTTCTACAATATTCTCCTGCAGTCTAACTATATTCTCTCATCTTCAAGTCAATAAAAGGACAAACAGATTGATGCTTTTATATGTTTTGAGGGCTTGAGTGTAAATAGATTTGTAAAGGGAGAAAAGGTCTTTTGTATCTCTAGCGATTAGTGTATCATACCACCATTAAGACTAGATTCCTTTATTAAATAGCCTGATAATAAAACCTCTTGTGCTCATCAAAGATTATTCATGTCTTCTAAGGCTTAAATGATTCATTGACCTCACTTTTTCTCTCTGTGGTTGTAAAGCTGTCCATCGCTCCATGAGCTGGGGTCAACCGCTGAAGCCCTTCTTGAGCGGCTATAGTTGATGTGTCATATCTCAGTGGGAAAGCATGGAACATTATATGAATTAAATATGAATTACAGTGATAATTTCCACCTGATATTCACCACAAAAGACCAGCACTAATGCCTTATTTCAATCTTTTAAAGGTAACTCCTGCTGAGATATTAGTTCTTGCAAGGTCTTTGAAGGCAACATGAAATCAAAATTCCAAGTCTATTTACCTTCTTAAAAAAAATGCCCTGGGTTCAGTGCAAATCAACAGAATTTGTGGCATAGTGTTGATTAACCTTTTCGCATGCGAGTTTCTCCTGTACTGGAGCATGGGATTTCGAGTTTGCCAAAGAAGCAGAGAAGGTTCTAAAAACCTAGCCCTTCCACTGTCCCAGCACCAGAAGTGGTTAGAATGAGTGACGGACAGAATGGGAGAACAGCTGGTAGTGATGAGGGCATTGCTCTATGGGAGTCCAGGGGAAAACTTCAAAATAAGAGTCCATGGAAAACATGAGGGTGACAGAACGTGACAAACACTCTGTGGAGCATTTAAACCTTTATGGAGCATTTAAACTTTTTTTTTTTTAAATAAAAATTATTTCCTTAATCGCTGATGTAAATATAAATGTGGTCAACTTTAAGAGACGGACTGACGAGCTCTGACATGAAATCATCACTTTAGGTCAGGAATTTAATATCGCGCTCAGTTTTAGACTATAAATGAATACGTGGGAATCACGTGTGAAATGCTTGATACATCAACGTTTCAAGAAATGGAAAGTGTATATGATGTCGTATCTTAATTATACACTTGATAAGCTCCAGACATGCACAATTAACAGAGACCACAAACGGAGTCGAGATTGTGCCCATCTGATCTTAAATCACAATGTGCACATTTTCATTCATAAGGTTTATACTTTAGAAATATTGGCTGCACACATTCATAAATTCATTGTAATGTTTTATGTTATGTTGATTTAAAATGTCGCTTTA